>NW_018742417.1:0-33746 GCF_001683475.1 Chenopodium quinoa | reverse complement strand
GAATCAAATGATAGTCAAACACATTCAAACAAAGTTATTCGAATCAAATGAAAGTCAAATACATTCTACAAAGCTGATTGAATCAAATGAAAGTCAAACACATTCAAACAAAGCTAGTTGAATCGAATATGAGTCAAATACATTCACACAAAGCTATTTGAATCAAATGAAAGTCAAATACATTCTACAAAGCTAATTGAATCAAATGAAAGTCAAACACATTCAAGCAAGCGATTTGAATAAAATGAAAGTCAAATACATTCTAAAAAGCTAATTGAATCAAATGATAGTCAAACACATTTAAACAAAGCTATTCGAACCAAATGAGAGTCAAATACATTCTACAAAGCTAATTGAATCAAATGAAATTCAAACACATTCAAACAAAGCTATTTGAATCAAATGAAAGTCAAACCCATTCAAACAAAGTTATTTGAATCAAATATGAATCAAATACATTCAAACAAAGGTTTTGAATCAAATGAAAGTCAAAATACATTCTACAAAGCTAATTGAATTAAATGAAAGTCAAACACATTCAAACAAAGCTATTTGAAACAAATGAGAGTCAAATACATTCAAACAAAGTTAATTAAATCAAATGAAAGTCAAATACATTCTAAAAAGCTAATTGAATCAAATGAAAGTCAAACACATTCAAACAAAGTTATTCGAATCAAATGAAAGTCAAATACATTCTACAAGCTAATTGAATCAAAAAGTCAAACACATTCAAACAAAGCTATTTGAATCAAATGAAAGTCAAATACATTCTACAAAGCAATTGAATCAAATGAAAGTCAAACACATTCAAACAAAGCTAGTTGAATCGAATATGAGTCAAATACATTCAACAAAGCTATTTGAATCAAATGAAAGTCAAATACATTCTACAAAGCTAATTGAATCAAATGAAATTCAAACACATTCAAACAAAGCTATTTGAATAAATGAAAGTCAAACACATTCAAACAAAGTTAATTAAATCAAATGAAAGTGAAATGCATTCTATAAAGTTAATTGAATCAAACATTCAACAATGCTATTTGAATCAAATGTCAAACACATTCAAACAAAGCAAATAATAGTCAAATACATTCTATAAAGCTGATTGAATCAAATGAAAGTAAACACATTAAAACAAAGCTATTGAATCAAATGAAAGTCAAACACATTCAAACAAAGCTAAATAAAATGAAAGTCAAATACATTCTACAAAGCTAATTGAATCAAATGAAAGTCAAACACATTCAAACAAAGCTATTTGAATAAAATGAAAGTCAAATACATTCTACAAAGCTAATTGAATCAAATGAAAGTCAAACATATTCAAACGAAGCTATTTGAGTCAATTGAGAGTTAAACACATTCAAAAAAAGCTATTTTAATCAAATGAAAGTAAAATACATTCTATAAAGCTAATTGAATCAAATGAAAGTGAAACACATTCAAACAAAGCAATTTAAATCAAATGAAAGTCAAACACATTCAAACAAAGTTATTTAAAATCAAATAAAAGTGAAATGCATTCTACAAAGCTAATTTAATTAAATGAAAGTCAAACACATTCAAACAAAGCTAGTTGAATCAAATATGAGTCAAATACATTCACACAAAGCTATTTTAATCAAGTGAAAGTCAAATACATTCTAAAAAGCTAATTGAATCAAATGAAAGTCAAACACATTCAAACAAAGTTATTCGAATCAAATGAAAGTCAAATACATTCTACAAGCTAATTGAACAAAACAAAAGTCAAACACATTCAAACAAAGCTATTTGAATCAAATGAAAGTCAAATACATTCTACAAAGCTATTGAATCAAATGAAAGTCAAACACATTCAAACAAAGCTATTTGAATCAAATGAAAGTTACATTCTACAAAGCTAACTGAATCAAATGAAAGTGAAACACATTCAAACAAAGCTATTTGAATCAAATGAAAGTCAAATACATTCTAAAAAGCTAATTGAATCAAATGATAGTCAAACACATTCTATTCGAACCAAATGAAAGTCAAATACATTCTACAAAGCTATTTGAATCAAATGAAATTCAAACACATTCAATCAAATCTATTTGAATCAAATAAAAGTCAAACACATTAAAACAAAGTTATTTGAATCAAATATGAATCAAATACATTCAAACAAAGGTTTTGAATCAAATGAAAGTCAAATACATTCTACAAAGCTAATTGAATCAAATGAAAGTCAAACACATTCAAACAAAGCTATTTGAATCAAATGAGAGTCAAATACATTCAAACAAAGCTAATTAAATCAAATGAAAGTTAAATACATTCTACAAAGCTAATTTAATCAAATGAAAGTCAAACAAATTGAAACTAAGCTATTTGAATTAAAATGAAAGTCAAATACATTCTAAAAAGCTAATTGAATCAAATGAAAGTAAAAAACATTTAAACAAAGCTATTTGAATCAAATGAAAGTCAAATACATTCTACAAAGCTAATTGAATAATATGAAAGTCAAACACATTCAAACAAAACAATTTAAATCAAATGAAATTGAAATATATTTTACAAAGCTAATTGAATCACATGAAAGTCAAACACATTCAAACAAAGCTATTTGAATCAAATGAAAGTCAAATACATTCTACAAAGCTAATTGAATCAAATGAAAGTCAAACACATTCAAACAAAGCTATTTGAATCAAATGAAAGTCAAACACGTTCAAACAAAGCTATTTTAAATCAAATGAAAGTGAAATGCATTCAAAGCTAATTGAATAAAATAAAATTCAAATAAAGCTATTTGATCAAATGAAAGTCAACACATTCAAACAAAGCAATTTAAATCAAATGAAAGTGAAATGCATTCTACAAAGCTAATTGAATCACATAAAAGTCAAACTCATTCAAAAAAGCTATTTGAATCAAAATGAAAGTCAAATACATTCTACAAAGCTAATTGAATCAGATGAAGTCAAACACATTCAAACAAAGCAATTTAAATCAAACGAAAGTGAAACATTCTACAAAGCTAATTGAATCAATAAAAGTCAAGCTATTGAATCAAATGAAAGTCAAACACGTTCAAACAAAGCTATTTAAATGAAATGAAAGTAAAATGCATTCTACAAAGCTAATTGAATCAGATGAAAGTCAAACACATTTAAAAAACCCTATTTGAATCAAATGAAAGTCAAATACATTCTACAAAGCTAATTGAATCAAATGAAAGTAAAATACATTCAAACAAAGCTATTTGAATCAAATGAAAGTCAAACACGTTTAAACAAAGCTATTTAAATGAAATGAAAGTGAAATGCATTCTACAAATCTAAATCAAATGAAAGTCAAACACTTTCAAACAAATTTATTTGCATCAAATTCAAGTCAAATTTCTACAAAGCTAATTGAATCGATTGAAAGTCAAACACATTCAAACAAAGCTATTTGAATCAAATGAAAGTAAAATACATTCTACAAAGCTAATTGAATCAAATGAAAGTCAAACACATTCAAACAAAGCTATTTGCAAATGAAAGTCAAATACATTCTACAAAGCTAATTGAATCAAACGAAAGTCAAACCATTCAAACAAAGCTATTTGAATCAAATGAAAGTAAAATACATTCTACAATGCTAATTGAATCAAATGAAAATCAAACACATTCAAACAAAGCTATTTGAATAAATGAAAGTCAAATACATTACAAAGCTAATTGAATCAAATGTCAAACACATTCAAACAAAGCTATTTGAGTCATTTGAGAGTTAAACATATTCAAACAAAGCTATTTGAATCAAATGAAAGTCAAATATATTTAATAAAGCTAATGGAATCAAATGAAAGTGAAACACATTCAAACAAAGCAATTTAAATCAAATGAAAGTCAAACACATTCAAACAAAGTTATTTAAAATCAAATGAAAGTGAAATGCATTCTACAAAGCTAATTTAATCAAATGAAATTCAAACACATTCAACAAAGCTAGTTGAATCAAATATGAGTCAAATACATTCACACAAAGCTATTTGATCAAATGAAAGTCAAATACATTCTAAAAAGCTAATTGAATCAAATGAAAGTAAAAACATTCAAACAAATCTATTTGAATCAAATGAAAGTCAAATACATTCTACAAAGCTAATTGAATAATATGAAAGTCAAACACATTCAAACAAAGCATTTGAATCAAATGAAAGTTAAATACATTCTACAAAGCTAATTGAATCAAATGAAAGTCAAACACATTCAAACAAAGCTATTTTAATTAAATGAATGTCAAATACATTCTACAAATCTAATTGAATCAAATGAAAGTCAAACACATTCAAACAAAGCTATTTGTACAAATGAAAGTCAAATACATTCTACAAAGCTAATTGAATCAAACGAAAGTCAAAACATTCAAACAAAGCTATTTGAATCAAATGAAAGTAAAATACATTCTACAATGCTAATTGAATCAAATGAAATCAAACACATTCAAACAAAGCTATTTGAATAAATGAAAGTCAAATACATTCTACAAAGCTAATTGAATCAAATGAAAGTCAAACACATTCAAACAAAGCTATTTGAGTCATTTGAGAGTTAAACACATTCAAACAAAGCTATTTGAATCAAATGAAAGTCAAATACATTCTATAAAGCTAATGGAATCAAATGAAAGTGAAACACATTCAAACAAAGCAATTTAAATCAAATGAAAGTCAAACACATTCAAACAAAGTATTTAAAATCAAATGAAAGTGAAATGCATTCTACAAAGCTAATTTAATCAAAAAAGTCAAACACATTCAAACAAAGCTAGTTGAATCAAATATGAGTCAAACACATTCAAACAAAGCTATTTGAATCAAATGAAAGTCAAATACATTCTAAAGCTAATTGAATCAAATGAAAGTAAAAAACATTCAAACAAATCTATTTGAATCAAATGAAAGTCAAATACATTCTACAAAGCTAATTGAATAAATGAAAGTCAAACACATTCAAACAAAGCAATTTAAATCAAATGAAAGTGAAATACATTTTACAAAGCTAATTGAATCACATGAAAGTCAAACACATTCAAACAAAGCTATTTGAATCAAATGAAAGTTAAATACATTCTACAAAGCTAATTGAATCAAATGAAAGTCAAACACATTCAAACAAAGCTATTTGAATCAATGAAAGTCAAACACGTTCAAACAAAGCTATTTAAATCAAATGAAAGTGAAAGCATTCTACAAAGCTATGGAATCAAATAAAAGTCAAACACATTCAAATAAAGCTATTGAATCAAATGAAAGTCAAACACATTCAAACAAAGCAATTTAAATCAAATGAAAGTCAAACACATTCAAATAAAGCTATTTGATCAAATGAAAGTCAAACACATTCAAACAAAGCAATTTAAATCAAATGGAAGTGAAATGCATTCTACAAAGCTAATTGAATCACATAAAAGTCAAACTCATTCAAACAAAGCTATTTGAATCAAATGAAAGTCAAATACATTCTACAAAGCTAATTGAAACATATGAAAGTCAAACACATTCAAACAACCCTATTTGAATCAAATGAAAGTCAAATACATTCTACAAAGCTAATTGAATCAAATGAAAGTGAAACACATTCAAACAAAGCTATTTGAATCAAATGAAAGTCAAACACGTTTAAACAAAGCTATTTAAATGAAATGAAAGTGAAATGCATTCTACAAAGCTAATTGAATCAGATGAAAGTCAAACACATTCAAACAAATTTGAATCAAATGAAAGTCAAATACATTCTACAAAGCTAATTGAATCAAATGAAAGTCAAACACATTCAAACAAAGCTATTTGAATCAAATGAAAGTCAAACACGTTCAAACAAGCTATTTAAATAAATGAAAGTGAAATGCATTCTACAAATCTATTTAAATCAAATGAAAGTCAAACACTTCAAACAAATTTATTTGCATCAAATTCAAGTCAAATTTATTCTACAAAGCTAATTGAATCTAATGAAAGTCAAAGCTATTTCAAACACAAAGCTAATTCAAACACATTCAAACAAAGCTATTTAATCAAATGAAAGTCAAAACATTCTACAAAGCTAATTGAATCAAATGAAAGTCAAACATTCAAACAAAGCTATTGAATCAAATGAATCAAAGCTAATTGAATCAAACACATTCAAACAAAGCTATTTGAATAAAATGAAAGTCAAATACATTCTACAAAGCTAATTGAATCAAATGAAAGTCAAACACATTCAAAAAAGCTATTTGAGTCAATTGAGAGTTAAACACATTCAACAAAGCTATTTAAATCAAATGAAAGTCAAATACATTCTATAAAGCTAATTGAATCAAATGAAAGTGAAACACATTCAAACAAAGCAATTTAAATCAAATGAAAGTCAAACACATTCAAACAAAGTTATTTAAAATCAAATGAAAGTTAAATGCATTCTACAAAGCTAATTTAATCAAATGAAAGTCAAACACATTCAAACAAAGCTAGTTGAATCAAATATGAGTCAAACATTCACACAAAGCTATTTGAATCAAATGAAAGTCAAATACATTTTACAAAGCTAATTGAATCAATGAAAGTCAAACACATTCAAACAAAGAATTAAATGAAAGTCAAACACATTCAAACAAAGTTATTTAAATCAAATGAAAGTGAAATGCATTCTATAAAGTTAATTGAATCAAATGAAAGTAAAAAACATTCAAACAATGCTATTTGAATCAAATGAGTCAAACACATTCAAACAAAGCAAATAAAAGTCACATTTTGAATCAAATGAAAGTTAAACACATTTAAACAAAGTTATTTGAATCAAATGAAAGTCAACACATTCAAACAAAGCTATTTGAATCAAATGAAAGTCAAATGCATTATACAAAGCTAATTAAATCAAATAAAAGTCAAACACATTCAAACAAAGCTTTTCGAATCAAATGAAAGTCAAATACATTCTACAAAGCTAATTGAATCAAACGAAAGTTAAATACATTCAAACAAAGCTAATTAAATCAAATAAAAGTCAACATTCTACAAAGCAAATCGAATCAAATGAAAGTTAAACACATTAAAACAAAGCTATTTGAATCAAATGAAAGTCAAACACATTCAAACAAAGCCTTTTAAATCAAAATGAAAGTCAATCACATTCAAAAAAAGCTTTTTAATTTAAATGAAAGTCAAACACATTCAAACAAAGCTATATAAATCAAATGAAAGTGAAATGCATTCTACAAAGCAAATTGAACTAAATGAAATTCAAACACATTCAAACAAAGCTATTTGAATCAAATGACAGTCAAATACATTCAAACAAAGCTAATTGAATCAATTGAAAGTCAAAACACATTCAAACAAAGCTATTTGTATCAAATGAAAGTCAAATACATTCTACAAAGCTAATTGAATCAAATGAAAGTCAAACACATTCAAACAAAGCTATTTGAATAAAAATGAAAGTCAAATACATTCTACAATGCTAATTGAATCAAATGAAAGTTAAACACATTCAAACAAAGCTATTTGAATAAAATGAAAGTCAAATACATTCTACAAAGCTAATTGAATCAAATGAAAGTCAAACACATTCAAACAAAAGCTATTTGAGTCAATTGAGAGTTAAACACATTCAAACAACGCTATTTGAATCAAATGAAAGTCAAATACATTCTATAAAGCTAATTGAATCAAATGAAAGTGAAAACACATTCACACAAAGCAATTTAAATCAAATTAAAGTCAAACACATTCAAACAAAGTTATTTAAAATCAAATGAAAGTGAAATGCATTCTACAAAGCTAATTTAATCAAATGAAAGTCAAACACATTCAAACAAAGCTAGTTGAATCAAATATGAGTCAAATACATTCACACAAAGCTATTTGAATCAAATGAAAGTCAAATACATTCTAAAAAGCTAATTGAATCCAATGAAAGTAAAAAACATTCAAACAAATCTATTTGAATCAAATGAAAGTCAAATACATTCTACAAAGCTAATTGAATAATATGAAAAGTCAAACACATTCAAACAAAGCAATTTAAATTCAAATGAAAGTGAAATACATTTTACAATGCTAATTGAATCACATGAAAGTCAAACACATTCAAACAAAGCTATTTGAATCAAATGAAAGTTAAATACATTCTACAAAACTAATTGAATCAAATGAAAGTCAAACACATTCAAACAAAGCTATTTGAATCTAATGAAAGTCAAACACGTTCAACAAAGCTATTTAAATCAAATGAAAGTGAAAATGCATTCTACAAAGCTATGGAATCAAATAAAAGTCAAACACATTCAAATAAAGCTATTTGAATCAAATGAAAGTCAAACACATTCAAACAAAGCAATTTAAATCAAATGAAAGTCAAACACATTCAAATAAAGCTATTTGATCAAATGAAAGTCAAACACATTCAAACAAAGCAATTTAAATCAAATGGAAGTGAAATGCATTCTACAAAGCTAATTGAATCACATAAAAGTCAAACTCATTCAAACAAAGCTATTTGAATCAAATGAAAGTCAAATACATTCTACAAAGCTAATTGAAACAGATGAAAGTCAAACACATTCAAACAACCCTATTTGAATCAAATGAAAGTCAAATACATTCTACAAAGCTAATTGAATCAAATGAAAGTGAAACACATTCAAACAAAGCTATTTGAATCAAATGTAAGTCAAACACGTTCAAAACAAAGCTATTTAAATGAAATGAAAGTGAAATGCATTCTACAAAGCTAATTGAATCAGATGAAAGTCAAACACATTCAAACAACTCTATTTGAATCAAATGAAAGTCAAATACATTCTACAAAGCTAATTGAATCAAATGAAAGTCAAACACATTCAAACAAAGCTATTTGAATCAAATGAAAGTCAAACACGTTCAAACAAAGCTATTTAAATGAAATGAAAGTGAAATGCATTCTACAAATCTATTTAAATCAAATGAAAGTCAACACTTTCAAACAAATTTATTTGCATCAAATTCAAGTCAAATTTATTCTACAAAGCTAATTGAATCTAATGAAAGTCAAACACATTCAAACAAAGCTATTTGAATCAAATGAAAGTAAAATACATTCTACAAAGCTAATTGAAAAAATGAAAGTCAAACACATTCAAACAATGCTATTTGTATCAAATGAAAGTCAAATACATTCTACAAAGCTAATTGAATCAAATGAAAGTCAAAACACATTCAAACAAAGCTATTTGAATCAAATGAAAGTCAAATACATTCTACAATGCTAATTGAATCAAATGAAAGTCAAACACATTCAAACAAAGCTATTTGAATAAAATGAAAGTCAAATACATTCTACAAAGCTAATTGAATCAAATGAAAGTCAAACACATTCAAACAAAGCTATTTGAGTCAATTGAGAGTTAAACACATTCAAACAAAGCTATTTGAATCAAAATGAAAGTCAAATACATTCTATAAAGCTAATTGAATCAAATGAAAGTGAAACACATTCACACAAAGCAATTTAAATCAAATTAAAAGTCAAACACATTCAAACAAAGTTATTTAAAATCAAATGAAAGTGAAATGCATTCTACAAAGCTAATTTAATCAAATGAAAGTCAAACACATTTCAAACAAAGCTAGTTTGAATCAAATATGAGTCAAACACATTCAAACAAAGCTATTTGAATCAAATGAAAGTCAAATACATTCTAAAAAGCTAATTGAATCAAATGAAAGTAAAAAACATTCAAACAAATCTATTTGAATCAAATGAAAGTCAAATACATTCTACAAAGCTAATTGAATAATATGAAAGTCAAACACATTCAAACAAAGCAATTTAAATCAAATGAAAGTGAAATACATTTTACAATGCTAATTGAATCACATGAAAGTCAAACACATTCAAACAAAGCTATTTGAATCAATGAAAGTTAAATACATTCTACAAAGCTAATTGAATCAAATGAAAGTCAAACACATTCAAACAAAGCTATTTGAATCTAATGAAAGTCAAACACGTTCAAACAAAGCTATTTAAATCAAATGGAAAGTGAAATGCATTCTACAAAGCTATGGAATCAAATAAAAGTCAAACACATTCAAATAAAGCTATTTGAATCAAATGAAAGTCAAACACATTCAAACAAAGCAATTTAAATCAAATGAAAGTCAAACACATTCAAATAAAGCTATTTGATCAAATGAAAGTCAAACACATTCAAACAAAGCAATTTAAATCAAATGGAAGTGAAATGCATTCTAACAAAGCTAATTGAATCACATAAAAGTCAAACTCATTCAAACAAAGCTATTTGAATCAAATGAAAGTCAAATACATTCTACAAAGCTAATTGAAACATATGAAAGTCAAACACATTCAAACAACCCTATTTGAATCAAATGAAAGTCAAATACATTCTACAAAGCTAATTGAATCAAATGAAAGTGAAACACATTCAAACAAAGCTATTTGAATCAAATGAAAGTCAAACACGTTTAAACAAAGCTATTTAAATGAAATGAAAGTGAAATGCATTCTACAAAGCTAATTGAATCAGATGAAAGTCAAACACATTCAAACAACCCTATTTGAATCAAATAAAAGTCAAATTACATTCTACAAAGCTAATTGAATCAAATGAAAGTCAAACACATTCAAACTAAGCTATTTGAATCAAATGAAAGTCAAACACGTTCAAACAAAGCTATTTAAATGAAATGAAAGTGAAATGCATTCTACAAATCTATTTAAATCAAATGAAAGTCAAACACTTTCAAACAAATTTATTTGCATCAAATTCAAGTCAAATTTATTCTACAAAGCTAATTGAATCTAATGAAAGTCAAACACATTCAAACAAAGCTATTTGAATCAATGAAAGTAAAATACAATCTACAAAGCTAATTGAATAAAATGAAAGTCAAACACATTCAAACAAAGCTATTTGTATCAAATGAAAGTCAAATACATTCTACAAAGCTAATTGAATCAAATGAAAGTCAAACACATTCAAACAAAGCTATTTGAATCAAATGAAAGTCAAATACATTCTACAATGCTAATTGAATCAAATGAAAGTCAAACACATTCAAACAAAGCTATTTGAATAAAATGAAAGTCAAATACATTCTACAAAGCTAATTGAATCAAATGAAAGTCAAACACATTCAAAAAAAGCTATTTGAGTCAATTGAGAGTTAAAACACATTCAAACAAAGCTATTTAAATCAAATGAAAGTCAAATACATTCTATAAAGCTAATTGAATCAAATGAAAGTGAAACACATTCAAACAAAGCAATTTAAATCAAATGAAAGTCAAACACATTCAAACAAAGTTATTTAAAATCAAATGAAAGTTAAATGCATTCTACAAAGCTAATTTAATCAAATGAAAGTCAAACACATTCAAACAAAGCTAGTTGAATCAAATATGAGTCAAATACATTCACACAAAGCTATTTGAATCAAATGAAAGTCAAATACATTTTACAAGCTAATTGAATCAAATGAAAGTCAAACACATTCAAACAAAGCTATTTGAATTAAATGAAAGTCAAACACATTCAAGCAAAGTTATTTAAATCAAATGAAAGTGAAATGCATTCTATAAAGTTAATTGAATCAAATGAAAGTAAAAAACATTCAAACAATGCTATTTGAATCAAATGAGAGTCAAACACATTCAAACAAAGTTAATTAAATCAAATAAAAGTCAAGTACATTCTATAAAGCTGATTGAATCAAATGAAAGTTAAACACATTTAAACAAAGTTATTTGAATCAAATGAAAGTCAAACACATTCAAACAAAGCTATTTGAATCAAATGAAAGTCAAATGCATTATACAAAGCTAATTAAATCAAATAAAAGTCAAACACATTCAAACAAAGCTTTTCGAATCAAATGAAAGTCAAATACATTCTACAAGCTAATTGAATCAAACGAAAGTTAAATACATTCAAACAAAGCTAATTAAATCAAATAAAAGTCAAATACATTCTACAAAGCAAATCGAATCAAATGAAAGTTAAAACACATTAAAACAAAGCTATTTGAATCAAATGAAAGTCAAACACATTCAAACAAAGCCTTTTAAATCAAATGAAAGTCAATCACATTCAAAAAAAGCTTTTTAATTTAAATGAAAGTCAAACACATTCAAACAAAGCTATATAAATCAAATGAAAGTGAAATGCATTCTACAAAGCAAATTGAACTAAATGAAATTCAAAACACATTCAAACAAAGCTATTTGAATCAAATGACAGTCAAATACATTCAAACAAAGCTAATTGAATCAATTGAAAGTCAAACACATTCAAACAAAGCTATTTGTATCAAATGAAAGTCAAATACATTCTACAAAGCTAATTGAATCAAATGAAAGTCAAACACATTCAAACAAAGCTATTTGAATAAAATGAAAGTCAAATACATTCTACAATGCTAATTGAATCAAATGAAAGTTAAACACATTCAAACAAAGCTATTTGAATAAAATGAAAGTCAAATACATTCTAAAAAGCTAATTGAATCAAATGAAAGTCAAACACATTCAAACAAAGCTATTTGAGTCAATTGAGAGTTAAACACATTCAAACAACGCTATTTGAATCAAATGAAAGTCAAATACATTCTATAAAGCTAATTGAATCAAATGAAAGTGAAACACATTCACACAAAGCAATTTAAATCAAATTAAAGTCAAACACATTCAAACAAAGTTATTTAAAATCAAATGAAAGTGAAATGCATTCTACAAAGCTAATTTAATCAAATGAAAGTCAAACACATTCAAACAAAGCTAGTTGAATCAAATATGAGTCAAATACATTCACACAAAGCTATTTGAATCAAATGAAAGTCAAATACATTCTAAAAAGCTAATTGAATCCAATGAAAGTAAAAAACATTCAAACAAATCTATTTGAATCAAATGAAAGTCAAATACATTCTACAAAGCTAATTGAATAATATGAAAGTCAAACACATTCAAACAAAGCAATTTAAATCAAATGAAAGTGAAATACATTTTACAATGCTAATTGAATCACATGAAAGTCAAAACACATTCAAACAAAGCTATTTGAATCAAATGAAAGTTAAATACATTCTACAAAACTAATTGAATCAAATGAAAGTCAAACACATTCAAACAAAGCTATTTGAATCTAATGAAAGTCAAACACGTTCAAAACAAAGCTATTTAAATCAAATGAAAGTGAAATGCATTCTACAAAGCTATGGAATCAAATAAAAGTCAAACACATTCAAATAAAGCTATTTGAATCAAATGAAAGTCAAACACATTCAAACAAAGCAATTTAAATCAAATGAAAGTCAAACACATTCAAATAAAGCTATTTGATCAAATGAAAGTCAAACACATTCAAACAAAGCAATTTAAATCAAATGGAAGTGAAATGCATTCTACAAAGCTAATTGAATCACATAAAAGTCAAACTCATTCAAACAAAGCTATTTGAATCAAATGAAAGTCAAATACATTCTACAAAGCTAATTGAAACAGATGAAAGTCAAACACATTCAAACAACCCTATTTGAATCAAATGAAAGTCAAATACATTCTACAAAGCTAATTGAATCAAATGAAAGTGAAACACATTCAAACAAAGCTATTTGAATCAAATGAAAGTCAAACACGTTCAAACAAAGCTATTTAAATGAAATGAAAGTGAAATGCATTCTACAAAGCTAATTGAATCAGATGAAAGTCAAACACATTCAAACAACTCTATTTGAATCAAATGAAAGTCAAATACATTCTACAAAGCTAATTGAATCAAATGAAAGTCAAACACATTCAAACAAAGCTATTTGAATCAAATGAAAGTCAAACACGTTCAAACAAAGCTATTTAAATGAAATGAAAGTGAAATGCATTCTACAAATCTATTTAAATCAAATGAAAGTCAAACACTTTCAAACAAATTTATTTGCATCAAATTCAAGTCAAATTTATTCTACAAAGCTAATTGAATCTAATGAAAGTCAAACACATTCAAACAAAGCTATTTGAATCAAATGAAAGTAAAATACATTCTACAAAGCTAATTGAAAAAAATGAAAGTCAAACACATTCAAACAATGCTATTTGTATCAAATGAAAGTCAAATACATTCTACAAAGCTAATTGAATCAAATGAAAGTCAAACACATTCAAACAAAGCTATTTGAATCAAATGAAAGTCAAATACATTCTACAATGCTAATTGAATCAAATGAAAGTCAAACACATTCAAACAAAGCTATTTGAATAAAATGAAAGTCAAATACATTCTACAAAGCTAATTGAATCAAATGAAAGTCAAACACATTCAAACAAAGCTATTTGAGTCAATTGAGAGTTAAACACATTCAAACAAAGCTATTTGAATCAAATGAAAGTCAAATACATTCTATAAAGCTAATTGAATCAAATGAAAGTGAAACACATTGAAACAAAGCAATTTAAATCAAATGAAAGTCAAACACATTCAAACAAAGTTATTTAAAATCAAATGAAAGTTAAATGCATTCTACAAAGCTAATTTAATCAAATGAAAGTCAAACACATTCAAAACAAAGCTAGTTGAATCAAATATGAGTCAAATACATTCACACAAAGCTATTTGAATCAAATGAAAGTCAAATACATTTTACAAAGCTAATTGAATCAAATGAAAGTCAAACACATTCAAACAAAGCTATTTGAATTAAATGAAAGTCAAACACATTCAAACAAAGTTATTTAAATCAAATGAAAGTGAAATGCATTCTATAAAGTTAATTGAATAATATGAAAGTAAAAAAACATTCAAACAATGCTATTTGAATCAAATGAGAGTCAAACACATTCAAACAAAGTTAATTAAATCAAATAAAAGTCAAATACATTCTATAAAGCTGATTGAATCAAATGAAAGTTAAACACATTTAAACAAAGCTATTTGAATCAAATGAAAGTCAAACACATTCAAACAAAGCTATTTGAATCAAATGAGAGTCAAACACATTCAAACAAAGTTAATTAAATCAAATAAAAGTCAAGTACATTCTATAAAGCTGATTGAATCAAATGAAAGTTAAACACATTTAAACAAAGTTATTTGAATCAAATGAAAGTCAAACACATTCAAACAAAGCTATTTGAATCAAATGAAAGTCAAATGCATTATACAAAGCTAATTAAATCAAATAAAAGTCAAACACATTCAAACAAAGCTTTTCGAATCAAATGAAAGTCAAATACATTCTACAAAGCTAATTGAATCAAACGAAAGTTAAATACATTCAAACAAAGCTAATTAAATCAAATAAAAGTCAAATACATTCTACAAAGCAAATCGAATCAAATGAAAGTTAAACACATTAAAACAAAGCTATTTGAATCAAATGAAAGTCAAACACATTCAAACAAAGCCTTTTAAATCAAATGAAAGTCAATCACATTCAAAAAAAGCTTTTTAATTTAAATGAAAGTCAAACACATTCAAACAAAGCTATATAAATCAAATGAAAGTGAAATGCATTCTACAAAGCAAATTGAACTAAATGAAATTCAAACACATTCAAACAAAGCTATTTGAATCAAATGACAGTCAAATACATTCAAACAAAGCTAATTGAATCAATTGAAAGTCAAACACATTCAAACAAAGCTATTTGTATCAAATGAAAGTCAAATACATTCTACAAAGCTAATTGAATCAAATGAAAGTCAAACACATTCAAACAAAGCTATTTGAATAAAATGAAAGTCAAATACATTCTACAATGCTAATTGAATCAAATGAAAGTTAAACACATTCAAACAAAGCTATTTGAATAAAATGAAAGTCAAATACATTCTACAAAGCTAATTGAATCAAATGAAAGTCAAACACATTCAAACAAAGCTATTTGAGTCAATTGAGAGTTAAACACATTCAAACAACGCTATTTGAATCAAATGAAAGTCAAATACATTCTATAAAGCTAATTGAATCAAATGAAAGTGAAACACATTCACACAAAGCAATTTAAATCAAATTAAAGTCAAACACATTCAAACAAAGTTATTTAAAATCAAATGAAAGTGAAATGCATTCTACAAAGCTAATTTAATCAAATGAAAGTCAAACACATTCAAACAAAGCTAGTTGAATCAAATATGAGTCAAATACATTCACACAAAGCTATTTGAATCAAATGAAAGTCAAATACATTCTAAAAAGCTAATTGAATCCAATGAAAGTAAAAACATTCAAACAAATCTATTTGAATCAAATGAAGTCAAATACATTCTACAAAGCTAATTGAATAATATGAAAGTCAAACACATTCAAACAAAGCAATTTAAATCAAATGAAAGTGAAATACATTTTACAATGCTAATTGAATCACATGAAAGTCAAACACATTCAAACAAAGCTATTTGAATCAAATGAAAGTTAAATACATTCTACAAACTAATTGAATCAAATGAAAGTCAAACACATTCAAACAAAGCTATTTGAATCTAATGAAAGTCAAACACGTTCAAACAAAGCTATTTAAATCAAATGAAAGTGAAATGCATTCTACAAAGCTATGGAATCAAATAAAAGTCAAACACATTCAAATAAAGCTATTTGAATCAAATGAAAGTCAAACACATTCAAACAAAGCAATTTAAATCAAATTGAAAGTCAAACACATTCAAATAAAGCTATTTGATCAAATGAAAGTCAAACACATTCAAACAAAGCAATTTAAATCAAATGGAAGTGAAATGCATTCTACAAAGCTAATTGAATCACATAAAAGTCAAACTCATTCAACAAAGCTATTTGAATCAAATGAAAGTCAAATACATTCTACAAAGCTAATTGAAACAGATGAAAGTCAAAACACATTCAAACAACCCTATTTGAATCAAATGAAAGTCAAATACATTCTACAAAGCTAATTGAATCAAATGAAAGTGAAACACATTCAAACAAAGCTATTTGAATCAAATGTAAAGTCAAACACGTTCAAACAAAGCTATTTTAAAATGAAATGAAAGTGAAAATGCATTCTACAAAGCTAATTGAATCAGATGAAAGTCAAACACATTCAAACAACTCTATTTGAATCAAATGAAAGTCAAATACATTCTACAAAGCTAATTGAATCAAATGAAAGTCAAACACATTCAAACAAAGCTATTTGAATCAAATGAAAGTCAAACACGTTCAAACAAAGCTATTTAAAATGAAATGAAAGTGAAATGCATTCTACAAATCTATTTAAATCAAATGAAAGTCAAACACTTTCAAACAAATTTATTTGCATCAAATTCAAGTCAAATTTATTCTACAAAGCTAATTGAATCTAATGAAAGTCAAACACATTCAAACAAAAGCTATTTGAATCAAATGAAAGTAAAATACATTCTACAAAGCTAATTGAAAAAAATGAAAGTCAAACACATTCAAACAATGCTATTTGTATCAAATGAAAGTCAAATACATTCTACAAAGCTAATTGAATCAAATGAAAGTCAAACACATTCAAACAAAGCTATTTGAAATCAAATGAAAGTCAAATACATTCTACAATGCTAATTGAATCAAATGAAAGTCAAACACATTCAAACAAAGCTATTGAATAAAATGAAAGTCAAATACATTCTACAAAGCTAATTGAATCAAATGAAAGTCAAACACATTCAAACAAAGCTATTTGAGTCAATTGAGAGTTAAACACATTCAAACAAAGCTATTTGAATCAAATGAAAGTCAAATACATTCTATAAAGCTAATTGAATCAAATGAAAGTGAAACACATTCACACAAAGCAATTTAAATCAAATTAAAGTCAAACACATTCAACAAAGTTATTTAAAATCAAATGAAAGTGAAATGCATTCTACAAAGCTAATTTAATCAAATGAAAGTCAAACACATTCAAACAAAAGCTAGTTGAATCAAATATGAGTCAAACACATTCAAACAAAGCTATTTGAATCAAATGAAAGTCAAATACATTCTAAAAAGCTAATTGAATCAAATGAAAGTAAAAAACATTCAAACAAATCTATTTGAATCAAATGAAAGTCAAATACATTCTACAAAGCTAATTGAATAATATGAAAGTCAAACACATTCAAACAAGCAATTTAAATCAAATGAAAGTGAAATACATTTTACAATGCTAATTGAATCACATGAAAGTCAAACACATTCAAACAAAGCTATTTGAATCAAATGAAAGTTAATACATTCTACAAAGCTAATTGAATCAAATGAAAGTCAAACACATTCAAACAAAGCTATTTGAATCTAATGAAAGTCAAACACGTTCAAACAAAGCTATTTAATCAAATGAAAGTGAAATGCATTCTACAAAGCTATGAATCAAATAAAAGTCAAACACATTCAAATAAAGCTATTTGAATCAAATGAAAGTCAAAAACATTCAAACAAAGCAATTTAAATCAAATGAAAGTCAAACACATTCAAATAAAGCTATTTGATCAAATGAAAGTCAAAACATTCAAACAAAGCAATTTAAATCAAATGGAAGTGAAACATTCTACAAAGCTAATTGAATCAATAAAAGTCAAACTCATTCAAACAAAGCTATTTGAATCAAATGAAAGTCAAATACATTCTACAAAGCTAATTGAAACATAAAGTCAAACACATTCAAACAAGCTATTTGAATCAAATGAAAGTCAAATACATTCTACAAAGCTAATTGAATCAAATGAAAGTGAAACACATTCAAACAAAGCTATTTGAATCAAATGAAAGTCAAACACGTTTAAACAAAGCTATTTAAATGAAATGAAAGTGAAATGCATTCTACAAAGCTAATTGAATCAATGAAAGTCAAACACATTCAAACAAAGCTATTTGAATCAAATGAAAGTCAAATACATTCTACAAAGCTAATTGAATCAAATGAAAGTCAAACACATTCAAACAAAGCTATTTGAATCAAATGAAAGTCAAACACGTTCAAACAAAGCTATTTAATGAAATGAAAGTGAAATGCAAAGTCAAACACTTTCAAACAAAATTTGCATCAAATTCAAGTCAAATTTATTCTACAAAGCTAATTGAATCAATGAAAGTCAAACACATTCAAACAAAGCTATTTGAATCAAATGAAAGTAAAATACAATCTACAAAGCTAATTGAATAAAATGAAAGTCAAACACATTCAAACAAAGCTATTTGTATCAAATGAAAGTCAAATACATTCTACAAAGCTAATTGAATCAAATGAAAGTCAAACACATTCAAACAAAGCTATTTGAATCAAATGAAAGTCAAATACATTCTACAATGCTAATTGAATCAAATGAAAGTCAAACACATTCAAACAAAGCTATTTGAATAAAATGAAAGTCAAATACATTCTACAAAGCTAATTGAATCAAATGAAAGTCAAACACATTCAAAAAAAAGCTATTTGAGTCAATTGAGAGTTAAACACATTCAAACAAAGCTATTTAAATCAAATGAAAGTCAAATACATTCTATAAAGCTAATTGAATCAAATGAAAGTGAAACACATTCAAACAAAGCAATTTAAATCAAATGAAAGTCAAACACATTCAAACAAAGTTATTTAAAATCAAATGAAAGTTAAATGCATTCTACAAAGCTAATTTAATCAAATGAAAGTCAAACACATTCAAACAAAGCTAGTTGAATCAAATATGAGTCAAATACATTCACACAAAGCTATTTGAATCAAATGAAAGTCAAATACATTTACAAAGCTAATTGAATCAAATGAAAGTCAAACACATTCAAACAAAAGCTATTTGAATTAAATGAAAGTCAAACACATTCAAGCAAAGTTATTTAAATCAAATGAAAGTGAAATGCATTCTATAAAGTTAATTGAATCAAATGAAAGTAAAAAACATTCAAACAATGCTATTTGAATCAAATGAGAGTCAAACACATTCAAACAAAGTTAATTAAATCAAATAAAAGTCAAGTACATTCTATAAAGCTGATTGAATCAAATGAAAGTTAAACACATTTAAACAAAGTTATTTGAATCAAATGAAAGTCAAACACATTCAAACAAAGCTATTTGAATCAAATGAAAGTCAAATGCATTATACAAAGCTAATTAAATCAAATAAAAGTCAAACACATTCAAACAAAGCTTTTCGAATCAAATGAAAGTCAAATACATTCTACAAAGCTAATTGAATCAAACGAAAGTTAAATACATTCAAACAAAGCTAATTAAATCAAATAAAAGTCAAATACATTCTACAAAGCAAATCGAATCAAATGAAAGTTAAACACATTAAAACAAAGCTATTTGAATCAAATGAAAGTCAAACACATTCAAACAAAGCCTTTTAAATCAAATGAAAGTCAATCACATTCAAAAAAAGCTTTTTAATTTAAATGAAAGTCAAACACATTCAAACAAAGCTATATAAATCAAATGAAAGTGAAATGCATTCTACAAAGCAAATTGAACTAAATGAAATTCAAAACACATTCAAACAAAGCTATTTGAATCAAATGACAGTCAAATACATTCAAACAAAGCTAATTGAATCAATTGAAAGTCAAACACATTCAAACAAAGCTATTTGTATCAAATGAAAGTCAAATACATTCTACAAAGCTAATTGAATCAAATGAAAGTCAAACACATTCAAACAAAGCTATTTGAATAAAATGAAAGTCAAATACATTCTACAATGCTAATTGAATCAAATGAAAGTTAAACACATTCAAACAAAGCTATTTGAATAAAATGAAAGTCAAATACATTCTACAAAGCTAATTGAATCAAATGAAAGTCAAACACATTCAAACAAAGCTATTTGAGTCAATTGAGAGTTAAACACATTCAAACAACGCTATTTGAATCAAATGAAAGTCAAATACATTCTATAAAGCTAATTGAATCAAATGAAAGTGAAACACATTCACACAAAGCAATTTAAATCAAATTAAAGTCAAACACATTCAAACAAAGTTATTTAAAATCAAATGAAAGTGAAATGCATTCTACAAAGCTAATTTAATCAAATGAAAGTCAAACACATTCAAACAAAGCTAGTTGAATCAAATATGAGTCAAATACATTCACACAAAGCTATTTGAATCAAATGAAAGTCAAATACATTCTAAAAAGCTAATTGAATCCAATGAAAGTAAAAAACATTCAAACAAATCTATTTGAATCAAATGAAAGTCAAATACATTCTACAAAGCTAATTGAATAATATGAAAGTCAAACACATTCAAACAAAGCAATTTAAATCAAATGAAAGTGAAATACATTTTACAATGCTAATTGAATCACATGAAAGTCAAACACATTCAAACAAAGCTATTTGAATCAAATGAAAGTTAAATACATTCTACAAAACTAATTGAATCAAATGAAAGTCAAACACATTCAAACAAAGCTATTTGAATCTAATGAAAGTCAAACACGTTCAAACAAAGCTATTTAAATCAAATGAAAGTGAAATGCATTCTACAAAGCTATGGAATCAAATAAAAGTCAAACACATTCAAATAAAGCTATTTGAATCAAATGAAAGTCAAACACATTCAAACAAAGCAATTTAAATCAAATGAAAGTCAAACACATTCAAATAAAGCTATTTGATCAAATGAAAGTCAAACACATTCAAACAAAGCAATTTAAATCAAATGGAAGTGAAATGCATTCTACAAAGCTAATTGAATCACATAAAAGTCAAAACTCATTCAAACAAAGCTATTTGAATCAAATGAAAGTCAAATACATTCTACAAAGCTAATTGAAACAGATGAAAGTCAAAACACATTCAAACAACCCTATTTGAATCAAATGAAAGTCAAATACATTCTACAAAGCTAATTGAATCAAATGAAAGTGAAACACATTCAAACAAAGCTATTTGAATCAAATGAAAGTCAAACACGTTCAAACAAAGCTATTTAAATGAAATGAAAGTGAAATGCATTCTACAAAGCTAATTGAATCAGATGAAAGTCAAAACACATTCAAACAACTCTATTTGAATCAAATGAAAGTCAAATACATTCTACAAAGCTAATTGAATCAAATGAAAGTCAAACACATTCAAACAAAGCTATTTGAATCAAATGAAAGTCAAACACGTTCAAACAAAGCTATTTAAATGAAATGAAAGTGAAATGCATTCTACAAATCTATTTAAATCAAATGAAAGTCAAACACTTTCAAACAAATTTATTTGCATCAAATTCAAGTCAAATTTATTCTACAAAGCTAATTGAATCTAATGAAAGTCAAACACATTCAAACAAAGCTATTTGAATCAAATGAAAGTAAAATACATTCTACAAAGCTAATTGAAAAAAATGAAAGTCAAACACATTCAAACAATGCTATTTGTATCAAATGAAAGTCAAATACATTCTACAAAGCTAATTGAATCAAATGAAAGTCAAACACATTCAAAACAAAGCTATTTGAATCAAATGAAAGTCAAATACATTCTACATGCTAATTGAATCAAATGAAAGTCAAACACATTCAAACAAAGCTATTTGAATAAAATGAAAGTCAAATACATTCTACAAAGCTAATTGAATCAAATGAAAGTCAAACACATTCAAACAAAGCTATTTGAGTCAATGAGAGTTAAACACATTCAAACAAAGCTATTTGAATCAAATGAAAGTCAAATACATTCTATAAAGCTAATTGAATCAAATGAAAGTGAAACACATTGAAACAAAGCAATTTAAATCAAATGAAAGTCAAACACATTCAAACAAAGTTATTTAAAATCAAATGAAAGTTAAATGCATTCTACAAAGCTAATTTAATCAAATGAAAGTCAAACACATTCAAACAAAGCTAGTTGAATCAAATATGAGTCAAATACATTCACACAAAGCTATTTGAATCAAATGAAAGTCAAATACATTTTAACAAAGCTAATTGAATCAAATGAAAGTCAAACACATTCAAACAAAGCTATTTGAATTAAATGAAAGTCAAACACATTCAAACAAAGTTATTTAAATCAAATGAAAGTGAAATGCATTCTATAAAGTTAATTGAATAATATGAAAGTAAAAAACATTCAAACAATGCTATTTGAATCAAATGAGAGTCAAACACATTCAAACAAAGTTAATTAAATCAAATAAAAGTCAAATACATTCTATAAAGCTGATTGAATCAAATGAAAGTTAAAACACATTTAAACAAAGCTATTTGAATCAAATGAAAGTCAAACACATTCAAACAAAGCTATTTGAATCAAATGAGAGTCAAACACATTCAAACAAAGTTAATTAAATCAAATAAAAGTCAAGTACATTCTATAAAGCTGATTGAATCAAATGAAAGTTAAACACATTTAAACAAAGTTATTTGAATCAAATGAAAGTCAAACACATTCAAACAAAGCTATTTGAATCAAATGAAAGTCAAATGCATTATACAAAGCTAATTAAATCAAATAAAAGTCAAACACATTCAAACAAAGCTTTTCGAATCAAATGAAAGTCAAATACATTCTACAAAGCTAATTGAATCAAACGAAAGTTAAATACATTCAAACAAAGCTAATTAAATCAAATAAAAGTCAAATACATTCTACAAAGCAAATCGAATCAAATGAAAGTTAAACACATTAAAACAAAGCTATTTGAATCAAATGAAAGTCAAACACATTCAAACAAAGCCTTTTAAATCAAATGAAAGTCAATCACATTCAAAAAAAGCTTTTTAATTTAAATGAAAGTCAAACACATTCAAACAAAGCTATATAAATCAAATGAAAGTGAAATGCATTCTACAAAGCAAATTGAACTAAATGAAATTCAAACACATTCAAACAAAGCTATTTGAATCAAATGACAGTCAAATACATTCAAACAAAGCTAATTGAATCAATTGAAAGTCAAACACATTCAAACAAAGCTATTTGTATCAAATGAAAGTCAAATACATTCTACAAAGCTAATTGAATCAAATGAAAGTCAAACACATTCAAACAAAGCTATTTGAATAAAATGAAAGTCAAATACATTCTACAATGCTAATTGAATCAAATGAAAGTTAAACACATTCAAACAAAGCTATTTGAATAAAATGAAAGTCAAAATACATTCTACAAAGCTAATTGAATCAAATGAAAGTCAAACACATTCAAACAAAGCTATTTGAGTCAATTGAGAGTTAAACACATTCAAACAACGCTATTTGAATCAAATGAAAGTCAAATACATTCTATAAAGCTAATTGAATCAAATGAAAGTGAAACACATTCACACAAAGCAATTTAAATCAAATTAAAGTCAAACACATTCAAACAAAGTTATTTAAAATCAAATGAAAGTGAAATGCATTCTACAAAGCTAATTTAATCAAATGAAAGTCAAACACATTCAAACAAAGCTAGTTGAATCAAATATGAGTCAAATACATTCACACAAAGCTATTTGAATCAAATGAAAGTCAAATACATTCTAAAAAGCTAATTGAATCCAATGAAAGTAAAAAACATTCAAACAAATCTATTTGAATCAAATGAAAGTCAAATACATTCTACAAAGCTAATTGAATAATATGAAAGTCAAACACATTCAAACAAAGCAATTTAAATCAAATGAAAGTGAAATACATTTTACAATGCTAATTGAATCACATGAAAGTCAAACACATTCAAACAAAGCTATTTGAATCAAATGAAAGTTAAATACATTCTACAAAACTAATTGAATCAAATGAAAGTCAAACACATTCAAACAAAGCTATTTGAATCTAATGAAAGTCAAACACGTTCAAACAAAGCTATTTAAATCAAATGAAAGTGAAATGCATTCTACAAAGCTATGGAATCAAATAAAAGTCAAACACATTCAAATAAAGCTATTTGAATCAAATGAAAGTCAAACACATTCAAACAAAGCAATTTAAATCAAATGAAAGTCAAACACATTCAAATAAAGCTATTTGATCAAATGAAAGTCAAACACATTCAAACAAAGCAATTTAAATCAAATGGAAGTGAAATGCATTCTACAAAGCTAATTGAATCACATAAAAGTCAAACTCATTCAAACAAAGCTATTTGAATCAAATGAAAGTCAAATACATTCTACAAAGCTAATTGAAACAGATGAAAGTCAAACACATTCAAACAACCCTATTTGAATCAAATGAAAGTCAAATACATTCTACAAAGCTAATTGAATCAAATGAAAGTGAAACACATTCAAACAAAGCTATTTGAATCAAATGAAAGTCAAACACGTTCAAACAAAGCTATTTAAATGAAATGAAAGTGAAATGCATTCTACAAAGCTAATTGAATCAGATGAAAGTCAAACACATTCAAACAACTCTATTTGAATCAAATGAAAGTCAAATACATTCTACAAAGCTAATTGAATCAAATGAAAGTCAAACACATTCAAACAAAGCTATTTGAATCAAATGAAAGTCAAACACGTTCAAACAAAGCTATTTAAATGAAATGAAAGTGAAATGCATTCTACAAATCTATTTAAATCAAATGAAAGTCAAACACTTTCAAACAAATTTATTTGCATCAAATTCAAGTCAAATTTATTCTACAAAGCTAATTGAATCTAATGAAAGTCAAAACACATTCAAACAAAGCTATTTGAATCAAATGAAAGTAAAATACATTCTACAAAGCTAATTGAAAAAAATGAAAGTCAAACACATTCAAACAATGCTATTTGTATCAAATGAAAGTCAAATACATTCTACAAAGCTAATTGAATCAAATGAAAGTCAAACACATTCAAACAAAGCTATTTGAATCAAATGAAAGTCAAATACATTCTACAATGCTAATTGAATCAAATGAAAGTCAAACACATTCAAACAAAGCTTTTTGAATAAAATGAAAGTCAAATACATTCTACAAAGCTAATTGAATCAAATGAAAGTCAAACACATTCAAACAAAGCTATTTGAGTCAATTGAGAGTTAAACACATTCAAACAAAGCTATTTGAATCAAATGAAAGTCAAATACATTCTATAAAGCTAATTGAATCAAATGAAAGTGAAACACATTGAAACAAAGCAATTTAAATCAAATGAAAGTCAAAACACATTCAAACAAAGTTATTTAAAATCAAATGAAAGTTAAATGCATTCTACAAAGCTAATTTAATCAAATGAAAGTCAAACACATTCAAACAAAGCTAGTTGAATCAAATATGAGTCAAATACATTCACACAAAGCTATTTGAATCAAATGAAAGTCAAATACATTTTACAAAGCTAATTGAATCAAATGAAAGTCAAACACATTCAAACAAAGCTATTTGAATTAAATGAAAGTCAAACACATTCAAACAAAGTTATTTAAATCAAATGAAAGTGAAATGCATTCTATAAAGTTAATTGAATAATATGAAAGTAAAAAACATTCAAACAATGCTATTTGAATCAAATGAGAGTCAAACACATTCAAACAAAGTTAATTAAATCAAATAAAAGTCAAATACATTCTATAAAGCTGATTGAATCAAATGAAAGTTAAACACATTTAAACAAAGCTATTTGAATCAAATGAAAGTCAAACACATTCAAACAAAGCTATTTGAATCAAATGAAAGTCAAATGCATTAAACAAAGCTAATTAAATCAAATAAAAGTCAAATACATTCTACAAAGCAAATCGAATCAAATGAAAGTTAAACACATTAAAACAAAGCTATTTGAATCAAATGAAAGTCAAACACATTCAAACAAAGCCTTTTAAATCAAATGAAAGTCAATCACATTCAAAAAAATCTTTTTAATTTAAATGAAAGTCAAACACATTCAAACAAAGCTATATAAATCAAATGAAAGTGAAATGCATTCTACAAAGCAAATTGAATTAAATGAAATTCAAACACATTCAAACAAAGCTATTTGAATCAAATGACAGTCAAATACATTCTACAAAGCTAATTGAATCAATTGAAAGTCAAACACATTCAAACAAAGCTATTTGAATCAAATGAAAGTCAAATACATTCTACAATGCTAATTGAATCAAATGAAAGTCAAACACATTCAAACAAAGCTATTTGAATAAAATGAAAGTCAAATACATTCTACAAAGCTAATTGAATCAAATGAAAGTCAAACACATTCAAACAAAGCTATTTGAGTCAATTGAGAGTTAAACACATTCAAACAAAGCTATTTGAATCAAATGAAAGTCAAATACATTATATAAAGCTAATTGAATCAATTGAAAGTGAAACACATTCAAACAAAGCAATTTAAATCAAATGAAAGTCAAACACATTCAAACAAAGTTATTTAAAATCAAATGAAAGTGAAATGCATTCTACAAAGCTAATTTAATCAAATGAAAGTCAAACACATTCAAACAAAGCTAGTTGAATCAAATATGAGTCAAATACATTCACACAAAGCTATTTGAATCAAATGAAAGTCAAATACATTCTAAAAAGCTAATTGAATCAAATGAAAGTAAAAAACATTCAAACACAGCTATTTGAATCAAATGAAAGTCAAACACATTCAAACAAAGCTATTTGAATCAAATGAAAGTCAAACACGTTCAAACAAAGCTATTTAAATCAAATGAAAGTGAAATGCATTCTACAAATCTATTTAAATCAAATGAAAGTCAAACACTTTCAAACAAATTTATTTGCATCAAATTCAAGTCAAATTTATTCTACAAAGCTAATTGAATCTAATGAAAGTCAAACACATTCAAACAAAGCTATTTGAATCAAATGAAAGTAAAATACATTCTACAAAGCTAATTGAATAAAATGAAAGTCAAACACATTCAAACAATGCTATTTGTATCAAATGAAAGTCAAATACATTCTACAAAACTAATTGAATCAAATGAAAGTCAAACACATTCAAACAAAGCTATTTGAATCAAATGAAAGTCAAATACATTCTACAAAGCTAATTGAATGAAATGAAAGTCAAACACATTCAAACAAAGCTATTTGAAGAAAATGAAAGTCAAATACATTCTACAAAGCAAATTGAAACAAATGAAAGTCAAACACAGTCAAACAAAGTTATTTGAGTCAAATGAAAGTCAAATACATTCTATAAAGCTAATTGAATCAAATGAAAGTGAAACACATTCAAACAAAGCAATTTAAATCAAATGAAAGTCAAACACATTCAAACAAAGTTATTTAAAATCAAATGAAAGTGAAATGCATTCTACAAAGCTAATTTAATCAAATGAAAGTCAAACACATTCAAACAAAGCTAGTTGAATCAAATATGAGTCAAATACATTCACACAAAGCTATTTGAATCAAATGAAAGTCAAATACATTCTAAAAAGCTAATTGAATCAAATGAAAGTAAAAAAACATTCAAACACAGCTATTTGAATCAAATGAAAGTCAAACACATTCAAACAAAGCTATTTGAATCAAATGAAAGTCAAACACGTTCAAACAACGCTATTTAAATCAAATGAAAGTGAAATGCATTCTACAAAGCTAATGGAATCAAATAAAAGTCAAACACATTCAAATAAAGCTATTTGAATCAAATGAAAGTCAAACACATTCAAACAAAGCAATTTAAATCAAATGAAAGTCAAACACATTCAAATAAAGCTATTTGATCAAATGAAAGTCAAACACATTCAAACAAAGCCTTTTAAATCAAATGGAAGTGAAATGCATTCTACAAAGCAAATTGAATCACATAAAAGTCAAACTCATTCAAACAAAGCAATTTGAATCAAATGAAAGTCAAATACATTCTACAATGCTAATAGAATCAGATGAAAGTAAAATACATTCTACAAAGCTAATTGCATCAAATGAAAGTCAAACACATTCAAACAAAGCTATTTGAATCAATTGAGAGTTAAAAACATTCAAACAAAGCTATTTGAATCAAATGAAAGTCAAATGCATTCTACAAAGCTAATTGAATCAAATAAAAGTCAAACACATTCAAACAAAGCTATTCGAATCAAATGAAAGTCAAATACATTCTACAAAGCTAATTTAATCAAACGAAAGTTAAATACATTCAAACAAAGCTAATTAAATCAGTCAAATACATTCTACAAAGCAAATCGAATCAAATGAAAGTCAAACACATTCAAACAAAGCTATTTGAATCAAATGAAAGTCAAACACATTCAAACAAAGCTATTCAAACCAAATGAAAGTCATATACATTCTACAAAGCTATTTGAATCAAATGAAAGTCAAACACATTCAAACAAAGCTATTTGAATCAAATGAAAGTCAATCACATTCAAACAAAGTTATTTGAATCAAATATGAATCAAAATACATTCAAACAAAGGTTTTTGAATCAAATGAAAGTCAAATACATTCTACAAAGCTAATTGAATCAAATGAAAGTCAAACACATTCAAACAAAGCTATTTGATTCAAATGAGTCAAATACATTAAAACAAAGCTAATTAAATCAAATGAAAGTTAAATACATTCTACAAAGCTAATTGAATCAAATGAAAGTCAAACACATTATAATAAAGCTATTTGAATCAAATGAGAGTCAAATACATTCAAACAAAGCTAATTAAATCAAATAAAAGTTAAATACATTTCACAAAGCTAATTGAATAAAATGAAAGTCAAACACATTGAAACAAAGCTATTAGAATTAAATGAAAGTCAAATACATTCTACAAAGCTAATTGAATCAAATGAAAGTAAAAAACATTCAAACAAAGCTATTTGAATCAAATGAAAGTCAAATACATTCTACAAAGCTAATTGAATAATATGAAAGTCAAACACATTCAAACAAAGCAATTTAAGTCAAATGAAAGTGAAATACATTTTACACAGCTAATTGAATCACATGAAAGTCAAACACATTCAAACAAAGCTATTTGAATCAAATGAAAGTCAAATACATTCTACAAAGCTAATTGAATCAAATGAAAGTCAAACACATTCAAACAAAGCTATTTGAATCAAATAAAAGTCAAACACGTTCAAATAAAGCTATTTAAATCAAATGAAAGTGAAATGCATTCTACAAAGCTAATTGAATCAAATAAAAGTCAAACACATTCAAATAAAGCTATTTGAATCAAATGAAAGTCAAACACATTCAAACAAAGTAATTTAAATCAAATGAAAGTCAAACACATTCAAATAAAGCTATTGATCAAATGATAGTCAAACACATTCAAACAAAGCAATTTAAATCAAACGAAAGTGAAATGCATTCTACAAAGCTAATTGAATCACATAAAAGTGAAACACATTCAAACAAAGCTATTTGAATCAAATGAAAGTCAAATACATTCTACAAAGATAATTGAATCAGATGAAAGCCAAACACATTCAAACAAAGCTATTTGAATCAAATGAAAGTCAAATACATTCTACAAAGCTAATTGAATAATATGAAAGTCAAACACATTCAAACAAGCAATTTAAATCAAATGAAAGTGAAATACATTTTACAAAGCTAATTGAATCACATGAAAGTCAAACACATTCAAACAAAGCTATTTGAATCAAATGAAAGTCAAATACATTCTACAAAGCTAATTGAATCAAATGAAAGTCAAACACATTCAAACAAAGCTATTTGAATCAAATGAAAGTCAAATACATTCTACAATGCTAATAGAATCAAATGAAAGTCAAACACATTCAATCAAAGCTATTTGAATAAAATGAAAGTCAAATGCATTCTACAAAACTAATTGAATCAAATGAAAGTCAAACACATTCAAACAAAGCTATTTGAATCAATTGAGAGATAAACACATTCAAACAAAGCTATTTGAATCAAATGAAAGTCAAATACATTCTATAAAGCTAATTGAATCAAATGAAAGTGAAATACATTTTACAAAGCTAATTGAATCACATGAAAGTCAAACACATTCAAACAAAGCTATTTGAATCAAAATGAAAGTCAAATACATTCTACAAAGCTAATTGAATCAAATGAAAGTCAAACGCATTCAAACAAAGCTATTTGAATCAAATGAAAGTCAAACACGTTAAAATAAAGCTATTTAAATCAAATGAAAGTGAAATGCATTTTACAAAGCTAATTGAATAAAATAAAAGTCAAACACATTCAAATAAAGCTATTTGAATCAAATGAAAGTCAAACACATTCAAACAAAGCAATTTAAATCAAATGAAAGTCAAACACATTTAAATAAAGCAATTTGATCAAATGAAAGTCAAACACATTCAAACAAAGTAATTTAAATCAAATGAAAGTGAAATGCATTCTACAAAGCTAATTGAATCACATAAAAGTCAAACTCATTCAAACAAAGCTATTTGAATCATTTGAAAGTCAAATACATTCTACAAAGATAATTGAATCAAATGAAAGTCAAACACATTCAAACAACCCTATTTGAATCAAATGAAAGTCAAATACATTCTACAAAGCTAATTGAATCAAATGAAAGTCAAACACATTCAAACAAAGCTATTTGAATCAAATGAAAGTCAAACACATTCAAACAAAGCTATTTGAATCAAATGAAAGTCAAATACATTCTACAATGCTAATTGAATCAAATGAAAGTCAAACACATTCAATCAAAGCTATTTGAATAAAATGAAAGTCAAATGCATTCTACAAAACTAATTGAATCAAATGAAAGTCAAACACATTCAAACAAAGCTATTTGAATCAATTAAGGGTTAAACACATTCAAACAAAGCTATTTGAATCAAATGAAAGTCAAATACATTCTATATAGCTAATTGAATCAAATGAAAGTGAAATACATTTTACAAAGCTAATTGAATCACATGAAAGTCAAACACATTCAAACAAAAGCTATTTGAATCAAATGAAAGTCAAATACATTCTACAAAGCTAATTGAATCAAATGAAAGTCAAACACATTCAAACAAAGCTATTTGAATCAAATGAAAGTCAAACACGTTCAAATAAAGCTATTTAAATCAAATGAAAGTGAAATGCATTCTACAAAGCTAATTGAATCAAATAAAGTCAAACACATTCAAATAAAGCTATTTGAATCAAATGAAAGTCAAACACATTCTAACAAAGCAATTTAAATCAAATGAAAGTCAAACACATTCAAATAAAGCTATTTGATCAAATGAAGTCAAACACATTCAAACAAAGCAATTTAAATCAAATGAAAGTGAAATGCATTCTACAAAGCTAATTGAATCACATAAAAGTCAAACTCATTCAAACAAAGCTATTTGAATCAAATGAAAGTCAAATACATTCTACAAAGATAATTGAATCAGATGAAAGTCAAACACATTCTATTTGAATCAAATGAAAGTCAAATACATTCTACAAAGCTAATTGAATCAAATGAAAGTCAAACACGTTCAAACAAAGCTATTTAAATCAACTGAAAGTCAACACGTTTAAACAAAGCTATTTAAATGAAATGAAAGTGAAATGCAATCTACAAATCTATTTAAATCAAATGAAAGTCAAACAATTTCAAACAAATTTATTTGCATCAAATTAAAGTCAAATTTATTCTACAAAGCTAATTGAATCAAATGAAAGTCAAACACATTCAAACAAAGCTATTTAAATCAAATGAAAGTAAAATACATTCTACAAAGCTAATTGAATCAAATGAAAGTCAAACACATTCAAACAAAGCTATTTGAATCAAATGAAAGTCAAATACATTCTACAATGCTAATAGAATCAAATGAAAGTCAAACACATTCAATCAAAGCTATTTGAATAAAATGAAAGTCAAATGCATTCTACAAAACTAATTGAATCAAATGAAAGTCAAAACATTCAAACAAAGCTATTTGAATCAATTGAGAGATAAACACATTCAAACAAAGCTATTTGAATCAAATGAAAGTCAAATACATTCTATAAAGCTAATTGAATCAAATGAAAGTGAAATACATTTTACAAAGCTAATTGAATCACATGAAAGTCAAACACATTCAAACAAAGCTATTTGAATCAAATGAAAGTCAAATACATTCTACAAAGCTAATTGAATCAAATGAAAGTCAAACGCATTCAAACAAAGCTATTTGAATCAAATGAAAGTCAAACACGTTAAAATAAAGCTATTTAAATCAAATGAAAGTGAAATGCATTTTACAAAGCTAATTGAATAAAAAAAAGTCAACACATTCAAATAAAGCTATTTGAATCAAATGAAAGTCAAACACATTCAAACAAAGCAATTTAAATCAAATGAAAGTCAAACACATTTAAATAAAGCAATTTGATCAAATGAAAGTCAAACACATTCAAAAAAGTAATTTAAATCAAATGAAAGTGAAATGCATTCTACAAAGCTAATTGAATCACATAAAAGTCAAACTCATTCAAACAAAGCTATTTGAATCATTTGAAAGTCAAAATTCTACAAAGTAATTGAATCAAATGAAAGTCAAACACATTCAAACAACCCTATTTGAATCAATGAAGTCAAATACATTCTACAAAGCTAATTGAATCAAATGAAAGTGAAACACATTCAACAAAGCTATTGAATCAAATGAAAGTCAAACACATTCAAACAAGCTATTTGAATCAAATGAAAGTCAAATACATTCTACAATGCTAATTGAATCAAATGAAGTCAAACACATTCAATCAAAGCTATTTGAATAAAATGAAAGTCAAATGCATTCTACAAAACTAATTGAATCAAATGAAAGTCAAACACATTCAAACAAAGCTATTTGAATCAATTAAGGGTTAAACACATTCAAACAAAGCTATTTGAATCAAATGAAAGTCACATTCTTTAAAGCTAATTGAATCAAATGAAAGTAAATACATTTTACAAA
>NW_018742416.1:0-20294 GCF_001683475.1 Chenopodium quinoa | reverse complement strand
ATGATGCTCTTATAGGTTCATATGTGAGAATTCATACTTATATGAGAACTGATTTTAAATTTAGAACATGTGAGTAAAAGTTTAGAACATACGAGTAAAAATTTAGAACATGCGTCTGAAATTAAAATTTAGAACATCTGAGTAATAATTTAGAACATCTAAGTGAGTAATATGTTTAGAACATTTGATTTAAGAATTAGAACAAGTGATTAAAAATTTATAAAATCTGCTTTATGAAAATTTTAAACATATGAGTAAATTTTAGAACATTTGATTTAAGATTATGAACATGTGAATAAAAATTTAGAACAAATAAATATAGAATATAGAAAGTGTGAGTAAAAAATTTAGAGCATACGAGTAAAAATATAGAACATACGCTTTAAAATCTGGAACATATAATTAAAAATCTTAGAACACACATTTTAAAATTTAGAACATATAAGTTAAAATTTTGGAACAAGTTATTTAAAATTTATGATATTAAACTTAACTAATTTATGGTTTAGAACATGTGAATACTAAATTAGAACATTTGATTTAATTTAGAACACCTAAGGAAGTTTAGAACATCAGATTTAAAATTTAGAACATACAAGTAAAAATTTAGAAACATAAAGAGTGTTCTCACATAAGAAAAATTCTCACAAGAGTCTCCCCCTATATATATATATATACATATATATATATATAAACTAAAAATTGAAACAAAATATACCGTGACAAGTTTTGAACCACAAAATAACAAGGAAAACTAAACTCCACTAAATAGAGAGGTTGTTATATACATGCGGATGTACCGTACACCAATGAGTGTTTTGTTCTCATTTTGATGTTAGTTTTTCAATTAATCATCAAATGAAAAGCAAAACTAACCTTAAGTTAGTTGAGTGCACGTGCAACCGGCTGTATATAACTAATTCTAAACTAAATAATATACTCAATAACTGAACTACTTTGATTATTTATCAATCAAGTAGGAATTTTATTTTTTATATATTAATTAAATATTTTTCAAAGAAAACTGGGCTTCTAATCAAGGAGCCCTAAGGGACCACTCCGGCTGCCCTGGCCTAGCTACGGATGTGCGTAGTATATCATTAATTTTTTTATTTTTAAAATAAATTGTGAATTTCCTCTAACAAATCATTCGTTTTATATTTAGATAAAGTTCCTAATCTAAAGATAATTTTATATTAATTAATTTAAACTTAAAAATCTCATTTTCCAATTAATGTGATCTTTGAACCTCATTATTTCTACGAGAATCATACATGGGGGGAGTAATTTTGAAATAAGCTTTCTGATGATATAACTGTAGACACCTAAAAATGTCTCCCCAAAATCAAACCCGATGATGAATACCTTTCACCACCATTATTGGTCGGGTTCAGTATTTAATCTTTGGAGTGCTTAAATCCATGTTCTATCCAATACATTTAATGAACCAATCCATTTACTAGCTCATTTCCCTAAACCATAGCTTGTTATCCACTTTTCGTGTCCACATTGCAAAACCGAGAAATTGATTTTTGGTCTTATAATTTTGATACAATTATTATTTGGTTGAATAGGCCTTGAAATAAGCTTTCCAACCATATATCATAAGCCCAATTCCGAGCTATAATGAAAAAGATATAAGCAAAACACTAAACTCGGCCCAAAACCGACACCCTTCCACTAAAACGGCCATATCTTAAAATTTAAAGATCATATGACCTGATTCTAATTGGGTTGGAAAGTAGACTTGATAAGCTTTCCAATGATTATATGCCTTATTCCAAGTTACGGATCAAAAGTTATGATGATTTTAAAAACGGAATCACCGTGCACAGTGCAAAAGCACCGTGTCACGGGACGTTGACGGTGCCTGGTGCCGTGACACGGTCCTTTACATCGTGTCACAGTGCTATTTTCAAAGTTTTTTGCGTCAAATTACACCGTGGCACGGTACTTGTTGTCGTGACACGGTGCCTGTTGCCGTGACACAGTGCTTTACACCGTCACGGTGCTTTTCCGTGTAATTTCCGCGTTTTCCCATACCGTGCCACGGTGGACACTGCCGTGTCAAAGAATTTTCTTGTGTCTTTTCCACGTAAACTCTTCACGCGTTTTCACTTCCCGTAGGTCAAATATTTCCCGCGTCACGGGATTTTCCCCCGTCTGACGGTGCCAAGCACCGTGTCACGGTGTTCTCTGCCGTGTCGCGGTGTTATTTTTTAGGGATTTTATCTTTTTAGGGTTCCGTGTGTTCCCTCTGCTCATTTTCCCTATAAATATGACCCCCCTTTCTGCAGTTTGGGGCATCAACTCCTTCCCTCTTTCTCTCTTTTACACCAAAAAATCATTATATTCTCTCTCTCCCATATTCTAAGCTTTAAACCTATGTTCCTAATTACACCATTCTTCCCTTAAGCATTCAAAGGAGTCCATACTTAACCCGAGGTTTCGTCCTTAAACCAAGGCGTGAAAGGTACACATAACTGAGGGTTTGGACCAAATCAACTCTACTTTTTATTTAATTTAATTTAATTTCTATTTGATTTATATTTTTATTGAAGTTACTAACAATTTATTCATGATGTAGCAATTTAAAGGAACACGCGGAATGTGAGCAATTAACTTAATTACTTATTTTTATTTTAATATTGCTAATATCATGATTAGGTTTATTATTATTTGATTTGGCTAATACTATTATTGTTGAATTGCTTCCAATATTAATGTTTATTCTATTATTTTTATGATCGCCATATTGCATGTTTAAAGGGAATATGTAATTAAAAATCACGCCTAATAAGATAATTTGGACAACCGGCTTAGGTTCCTTTTTAATCTTGTTGTTTAATCAAGCGATCACTAATTCTATAGAATTATATGGTGCATTAATATTCAACCAATTTAGTTTAATAATAGTTTGGAGCAAATTGAATCTCTGTTTGTATGCCTTTGAGATCGCATGAATCACTTTTCACTATAAGAATCGAGTAGAGGCCAATACGGGCAAATGTGACTCCATGACTCACTTTCGTACCATCATCCCTGATCCTCCTTTTGTGGTTCCGAACCATTATGGAGTTAGTAATCTCATGGATTATGAATGAGGTGTAACCTTCACGGGTCAATCGTTGTTGCCTATCGTTGTCCCTTATCGTGGTTGCCTTTTTATGATCCGTGAACGGTTTACAAGTTCCTTAAAAACTTGTTGGGCGGCTCCCTACTTTGCTTTGTCCCGGATCGTTGTCCCTAATCGTAATGTCAATTCCCACTTCCTATGAGTGCCAAGCATATTCACACATGCTTTAACGTAGGCGCACTTCGAGCGACGCTTACAATAATGTAATCTCAATTTCGTTCAAAAACAAAAGAGAAGTGAGAAAAATAGTAAATTGTTGGGTTTTGCGGTGTCCGACACCGTGCAGAAACAAAAATCCGCAAAAGCGGATCGCATGTATAATAATTACAACACAACAAAATGACATGCAAATACAGAAACACAAACACATGAAAAGAAGAGAGAGAAAGAAGCTCACCCTTGACGCGTGCTTCGCTCACAACTCGAGATTGGTCTTGGAAAACTTTAAGCCCCCTAAATGCAAGACCTCTGACGTCTCACACCCTCGATCATCGAACACGGCCCCTACCCCGTAGCTTAGACATGGCTAGACCAAAATTACTAGAGTTTACGAGCTTAAGGTTTTCTCACACTTTGGAGAGATTCCTTTTGAGTTCTACTCAAATGAGTAACCCCATACACAGGATGGGTACTTATAAGGAAATTGCTCCCAAGAGTTTTCCATCAACTTTCCATGTGGGAGAGTTGGTGAAATGAGAAAGTAAGCAATTAATTTAATTCTAAATTAAATTAAATAAACTATGCAATAGTCGCCACTGTGAAGAGGGTGTGCCCATCGTAGGGGATCCCTTCTCCTCTATGCCGATGGCCCTTTAAAAATCGACTTTACTTTTTTTAGGGTGTGTTAGGATTTGAATTCCTAAATGTTTGGGGAGACCTTGAATTAGAGTTGATTATATCATTACGCTTTTTTGTAAGAAAACTAATAAGGAGTCGCCAATGATTTTTAAATTCATAAACCTTGTCCATGTCTTTCTCCCAAGTAGGGTTCAAAAGATATTTAGCATGAATCATAAAATTTATCTATGCCCAAATTGGTCTACTTATACTAGAAATGAGTTTGGGTGCGAGTGTACTAAAATAACGTTCCCTTTAGGAGGAATCGCTATTCTAGCTCTAGTGCGTCCTCTACTAGCTCTTTCCTTTCCAAAATTTCATCACCAAACAATATATACAACGTATACCTAAAACTAAGCTAGTTAATTTTATGTACAAGCATCAATCCCGTAGGAATTACATTGCAAAAGTCATTATTCTTATTTAATTCAAATTCGTTGAAAAGAACAATAAATAAAACAATATTCGCCTTGACTTAGGTGATAAAATAACAATTGATTAATTATTCAATTCTATTTTTTGATTAACGAAAGAATACTATGTGAAATTGATTAATTGAAGTTTGTTTAAAGTGATCAAACAATGCTAATTAACCAATTAAAGTTAGGAAAAATACACTTTAATAATCCCAACTATTACTGGTTTACTTCTAATAATCCCAAGTAAGGTTTATTATTTTAGTAATCCTAACTATGCCCTAAGTTTGCCTCCAATAGACCCAAAATCTGGTTACATGTGACAAGGTAAACTATTTTTTTATTTTTAAATGCCATATGTCATCACATGATTGGCCTAGTATTAAAAATAATTTTTTTTTAAAAAAAAAAAAAAAGAAATCTATCCCAGCCAACCCCCATCGTGAATCTTAGCCAACCCTCACTGTGAATTCCAGCCACCTACAGCCAACAAAAATTCCGCGGCCATCCACCTTTTACTCTCCGGAAAAGGCCGGACTAAATAATCCATGTTGCAGCCGCAACAGCAACTGCAACCGCAAGCAAAGAAGAAGCAATTGGTACGAATTTGGTGCGAATTTGTGATTCAACCGCAACCGCAGGCAAAGAAAAGCAATCGTTGGTGGCTAACGCTGCTTTGGTTGCATTATTGTAGTGGCTGCCGTTGCTTTGGTTGCTCCATTGCGGTGGTTGATGCTGCTTTGGTTGCGCCATTGCGGGGGGGGGGGGAGTTTGTTTTTAAGGGAGTATGGGTGGTTTGGGGGTAGGAGTAGGTCGGGTAAGGTGGTTTTTAGGGTTGGGAGTGGACGACCGGCCGTTATCGGGGGTTAGGGGAGACGGTTAGCCGTTTTCCGATGATATGGGTCTTGGCCGTGGCGTTTTTGCGGTGGTAGAAAGGGAGGGGGTGGTGGCTGTTAGGGTTTTTAGTTTTATTTTTATATTTTTTATATTTTTAAATTTTAGATCAATCATGTGTTAACACGTGTATTGGTAAACTAAGGGCATAGTTAATATTATTAAAAATTAAACCTTAGTTGGGATTATTAGAAGTAAATTGGTAATAGTTCGGATTATTAAAGTGTATTTTTCCTTAAAGTAATTCAATTAAAAAATAAAAGAAAAATGATTTATCTAAGTGCTCATGAAACTAACCGTTCTTCTTTTATGTTAAATCCCCGTTTTAAATGTTCATGGACCTTCTTTATTCTTTTTAACTCCAAGGACTTTAATAGATTCAATTAGGGTTGGAAATTATTTGGAAATAGAGAAGAAAAGTAGTATGATAGTAAGAGGACTTGAGAGATTAGGAATTTAAGAACATATGGTTTAGAATTATGATTTTTCTATGTGTTTAGGGTTAAATGAAGACCCCTATTTACAGGCATATGGTTTTAGAGCCGCAGTGTTAGGTGTTGCTCGCAACTCTCAAAGCCGCGTTGGAGTGCCCAACGTACTCTTTGACTTGCACTCAGTAGACGCGCACAACTCTAACAGTTGCGCGCGTTTGCCTTATATGAAAACGCGTTTTTAAAACTTTCATAAATTTAGATTGTTTAGTCGGATTAAGGCATGTAAGATATCATTAGAAAGATATGAATTTCTAATTTCTAATGCCGTTAGAATTAGGTTAAACAATCTTATGGATCAAAAGATATGGCCGTTTGAGTGCAAGGGTGTTGGTTTTAAGGCGCAGTTTAGTATTTTGATCATAACTTCGTCGTTTTAACTCGGAATCTGGATTATAATATACCGTTTGAAATCTCTTTGAAAGGGATATCCATATGTATAAGCTTTGCATGGTTTTTTATCTGATTGGCTTGATTTTCAATAACGTAAGATCCATTGGATCCAATCATTGCATTTGACGCATTTGGGTCCGTAATTAATTATGATTAAACATGTATGAGCACGTTTTAGGCCTAATTAGTAATAAGACAAGAATCTAAGATAATGGTCTCAAATATGGGTTTTAACTTACTTCATAATGCATTTCGTAGTCTATAAACACTTCAACTTTGATCTAGCATGAAGAACGGGTTTTTGTAACATCATTGCACTTCCTGTTGGGACAGGAGGCCAAAAGTAGGTGTCTACAACTAGCAGCCTTGCTATCCTTGTACACCTAGCCCTTGCTTGGCTAGGCCAATGCGAGGCTAGGTCTTTGTGCGTTTTACTTGACATTTGACATATTTTGTCTTCTCGATTCGTTAAATCGACTCGACGTTCCACGCTCAGCTTCGACGCTTTATGCTCAAAATCTGACGTCTTAGTTCATAAAATCTCTTTCTATGGATTAATTTGTCTCCTTGGTTCGGTTACACGATTAAGTGTGACCCGAAGGGTTCAGTCAAGAGCAAGCTATAATATTAATTGTACATTAATCTTAGTAATTAGAAGTGGCCTCCATCTAGGAATCTGATCACTTGAACTCACTAAATAATTAGCTTTCCTAATTAATTCCAAACCCTCTATCGGAATGATACACTTATTCAATGGACACAATTCCTTTTAATCTCCCACTTATCCTTCCGGACAAGTATGCTGTTTGTGTATAGCCTATTTCCTATGTCACTTAATGCCTCTTCATGAACTATAAAGTAAGATTATTCATCATCCTAATTACTTCTAGAAGTATTTCTTGATTTTCGATTTCAATTGTCAATAAGCAGATGATTTCTAAAATCCATTTGAATACGACCATGCATTTTCACAATCTCGCTCTTCGAGAAGCCTTGTAAACAACAAAGACGCTTTCCGTATTTTTAATAAGGGGACATTCCCAGTCTTGTATAGTTAGCTTCCCTTACTAAGGGCCCTAGCCGTCCGATTATTGCCTTTATAATCCCCTTGTATGGTAGACTTTTGACAACATCAAAACGGAATAGTACTCAAACTAGAGAACTTACAATGCTCATGGTTGAGGAAATAAGTTCCGATAGCCATAATGAGTATTATAATTATTATGATTGTTAAATATTTTAAAGTATTCTCATAGGTCAATCCGGTATAGTTCCAACTAATACTTGTGCAAATGATTTATGACATTCTTGTCCTTGTAGACTAGGAAACAGTGGTATAAATCATCCTACACACTAATCTCGCGTGGCCATTAGTCGTCTAACTTTTAAATGACCTCGATTAGGGATAATTTTGATATGATATTCAACGTTCACTTAATAGGTGTTTCTTTATCCAAGACATTGTAATGATACCCTATTTTGAATATTCTCAAATCAAATGGACTCATTATTTAATTCTAGACCACAATAAAATAGTTGGTGGAATAATTAGTAAAATTTTATCCCACCATGAAACTTTTCAACGTTTCATCTAATGATAAATGGTTTTCCCAAAATGTTTTAAGAGTAACACTCTTCACAAAAAATTTATAGAAATCACACCCATATCTAATATGCTTTATTTCTTTTATGCAAATGTGAATGTTGTAGTTCACTTATTACATAGGTTTAGTAATCATTACTTTGCAAATCTTAGCACCTTCACTATAAAATACTTTTAAAATAAGATGATAAAATTCGAGTGTGTTATGGATTACATGTGATTTAGGATTTATTGCGCAAGTGATAGCTCCCACTCATTTTTCATGATTTGAGATCTTCAACTTGGCAACCTACAATCATCAATGTTCAACATCGAACTATCCATCAAACAACTTCCTTATTATTGCCTTAAAGGCAACAATGCTCTCAACTAGGGTTGTTCATCGGTCCAAGACCGAACCGGACCAGCCCAACCTGGACCGAATACCAAAAAATTAGAAGTTTATGAATCAAAGACCGGACCGATGAAGCTAGGACCAAACCCGAACAAGACCGAAAGAATCGGTCCAAAACCCGAACCGAACCGCTTTGGACCGATTTAAGAATTTTTAAAAAAAGAATTCTAATTTTTTTAAGAATTTTATGGAAAACTCAAAAAAGTATAGGAAAATCTACACTTATAACATCTTTTTTTTGTATATTTAGTACAAAAAAGCTCATAAATTTAAAGTTTTCTAAGCTTATTAAGGATAATCTTAACTATTATTTAAGGTTTCACGCATATTTGTAATCAAAGAAATCTGTCCGGTTCAAGACCGATTTTTATAGGGTTTTGGATCGAACTTGACCCAAGACCGGAAAAATAAATTTTAGACCCAAAGACCGAACCAATTAATTTCGATCCGGTCCGGGTTGATCCGAGGTGGTCTGGTCCATTTTTTCGGTCCGGAATGATTTATGAACCCCCCTACTCTCAACATATACTTTAGTAGACTTCCTAATGATGCTTTGTTTGGATTTTACTCCAACCGGCTCACAACGATTTGAGATACTCTAAACATTTGTGATCATGGAAAGTTACCTTAACTTTCTGCACATTACATATGGAAACAAGTCCATGTTGCCATTCTCCAGCACGACGCATTAATCTTGTGCTTATAAATGGCTTCCGTGCTAAGGATCTAATCCTTGTTAAGGTTGTGCTCGCAACAACAACACTCAAATTATATTTGTTTCCATGCATCATGAACTCATCCTCTTACTTAACCAAATACCTTGAATGTTCTTGATCATAATCTAACGATCCATTACTTAGATTTCAAGTCGATCATTACTTTATGTTTGTCATGCTCTAAGAATGCAAGTCATGTGATGATTCCATATTGTAGCATACATGATGGATTCAATTTTAGGACTATTCCCAATTTGATCCCAGTCGTGTGACTTTTGGCTCATCTAGTTTCACCGAGTCTTGCTAAATTGTTTGCTATATGTTACGACTGAAAGTCTTTATTATAGACTTTCATGCTTGATTTAGTAGTTTTCCTAGCTTATACTTAATTCAAACATTTACTTATTTCTTATGCATATGGGTCGAAAGCCTTTTCAAATCCTTCATATTTCACACGGTAAATTCCTTTACTCTTTCAAACATTTTATTAATTCTATCTAATAGATCTTAATTCCCACTATGTACTAAGTATCTCCTTGGCTTGGTCCATTATTAAAAAATACTTTCAAATTTATCATTTTTGGTTTTCAATTTTGTATTTTTTTTGAAAACCAAAAACTAAAAACAGGAAACAAGAAAAAGGTGTTTTCATTTTTCTATTGTCAGTTTTCAAAAAATTATCATGATTTTAATAAGATTAAATAATTTTTGATTCATTACGGGGCATATATCATATAATTTTAAAAAACAAAAAACCAAAAAAACAGAATACCACAAAAATGCCAAACGAACCCCAATTTGATAGTCATTTTACAATAAAGTTCGTAAACTTCTTGTTGGACCATACAAAATTGACATTTGCTCCCACTAAACTTCTTAACTAACATAATTTCTATGTTTCTCAATAAGCCAATTTTTTTTAACTTTTCGAAAAAACATATTTCAATTCCTACATGCAACCCTTAATCCACTTATGGATTTCTTAAGCTTGTTTTCAAACCTAGCATTATTTAGATTTACAAAGCCCTTAGACTATATTCATAGTTTCTTCCAAAATTTCATTTTGGAAAGGCGGTTTTGATATCAATTTTGCTTGCCATATTTCATATGCGCAATCATTGCTAGAATAGTCACAAAAAGACTTAAGCATTCCAATCAGTGAATAGATTTTATTAATTTAACGCCGTGAATTTAATTGTAACCTTTTCAAATAATCTAGCTATAAATACATATACATTTCCTTTATTAGTTTTCTCTAGACCTAATCAAACCTTGGGCCGAACCGGGCCGATACAACTTTCTCTTGCCCGTGTATGCAGGAAATGCAAGCCCAAATAGAATTATGATGTAAAGCGTTTGTTAAGCCTGTAATTTCACACATTAATGATGATGATGATGTCATCATCTTCATGATAATAAGCCACCTCAAACAAGTAACAATTTGTAATATCTATTCTCAAAGCGATACAAGATTTATTGTGGTTCCTAATATACTACACTTTTCCCTTAAATTTGTTGATAACTTTAAATTTTGTACGTTTTAGTGTGTGTTAGCCTACTCTATTGATATGATTTTAAGAAACGATTGTTATTGTAGTTTATTTTAATGTTGTACACATGTTCTATTTCAGGCCGGGCCAAGGCTGCACACGGGCCAGATGTACTGCACCCCGCCCACAAAATATTCGGGCCTACACTTGCTTGCCAAAACCCAAATTTCGAGCCTAAACGTACTGCCCAAACCCGGGAAAAATCCAGGCCGGGTTAGGCTAGGTCAACGGGCTGGGCCAGACTTGATCAAGTCTAGTTTTCTTCTTGAAAACGTATATGCATTTGATGGGTTTTTACCCTTCATGAAAATTAATCAAGTTTCAAACATGGTTTTCAAACATGGAGTCTATTTTTAGATTTTATGGCCTATAACTATTTTTGGAATTTGGATTTGTCGTAGCTTTCTTACAAGATTATATTCCCTTACTATCCAATAGTAAATAGTGTACTTGTAAGTGTTAGGTTCATTTCTAACTTAATAGAAACTTTATAGGATTTAATTATATACCTATACAGAGTAAACTGCATCAAACACTGAGTTTCAAGGCGCTTCTAAAACCCTTTGATTATTTTGATCTTACTCCAATACTTTTAAAGTTTTGTGAGTAATGAATTCTCTTTGAGGCACTTGTAAAGTCCTTTTAGTATTCATGATCAATTATTCTCATGAAGTCCTTCTATAGACTTACTCCAAAACTTTTAAACTTTTGTGAGTAATGAATTCTCTTTAAGGCACTTGTAAATTCCTTTGAGTATTCTTGATCAATTATTCTCACGAAGTCATTCTATAGACTTTTGAGATTCTCAGTTCTAGTTTATTTCTCATCTCGATTGTCCTCGAGTACATTTTCCTACTACTTGTCGTTGTGGAAATGTGTTACTTTCCAGAAAGACACCACTTCGAGCAACAAGTTCTATGTTCTCATTTTGGTTGTGGAAATAATGTCCCTTGTCCCACTTGAATGCTTTACAAAGAGATATGTATATTGTCTTTGGGTAAAAGTTCGTTGCAAAACAAACATTTTGCTCCCTCCTAAGCTTTCTTAGCCCTTTTGAGCCACTTAGCTCCCACTGAGCCAATGAGCTTCCATTGATGCTAAGAGCCCTAGACATATACTTGAAAAGACGTTAGAAAATATTTCTATCCATAACTTAATATGGTGTCCTTTATTAGCTTCAGCAATTTTGTTTAGTGTAACATTAGTCAGTGGTGTATATCTTTAAGAACATTATAGGAAGGGATGTGATCCATCATTATTACAATCATTTTGTAATGGTTTGAGGTCTCCTTCAAGACATGCTATACTCTTTGTGGAGTTGATTATGAAATTCCAATTTTATAACCTTGAGATGATCACTCTAGGTTCAAGAAAATATCACTCGATCTAATCTAGACGTTTGATATCTTGCCAATTTGATTTTATACTTCACCGAACTTTTGAGCAACTCAAGATAAAGTTTGTTCACATTTGATGAATATAGCCATATTCTTTCAAAATCTTGTGAAAATGTCGTTGAAGTAATGGAATCCTTTTTAGCTTTCGGAGTCAATTTTTTATACCAAGCACAATAGCTCCACTAGTGGAAAAATGTCTATTCGTAATGGACAAAAATAGACTATCTGTAACGGACAATGACCGTTACGTATGTGGCCGTTACGGATAACAATGTTATTCGTAACGGGCACTTACGATGCCCATTATGAATAACTACTTATTTGTAACGGGCACTTATAATGTCCGTTACGTATAAGTGCCCGTTACAAATAAGTAGTTATTCGTAACGGACACTTATAATGTCCGTTACGAATAAGTAGTTATTCCTAACGGGCACTTATATTGTCCATTACAAATAACTATGTATTCATAACGGACTATAAAATGCCCGTTACAAATAATATCTGACTAAGACAAAAAATTAGGGGCATTTGTAACTAGCACCTGGAATGCTATCCGTAACGGCCACATACGGATAGTTACAAATACCCCTATTCTACTTTCCATTCACTACTACAGTTTCCGTATTTTATGGACGCTTTTCTCTCGACGTTGTGGTACTAGCGTCAATGTATGGATTTATATTCCTCTTATTGTCGACGCTTTTTCAAGTCGAAGTCATTTTGGACACTAAAAAGCATCGACAAAGTCACATGACCCGCACGTGACTATTTTTGGTTGCCCGCGATTTCAATTTTTAAGGAAAAAAAAGCGGGGTTAGAAGAAATAAGTGCTAGGTCAGTCATCAGTGAATTGCGATTGCAAATTTGCTACATCCATCGTTCTCCACTCAAATTCTTCACCCAATTCGTTCTGGAAATTGTGGGAATTTTCTTCTTCAACATGTCAAATTCATCGATTTATAGAGGTAAAACTTCTTTCTTTTCCTTAATCTCTGGTTCGAATTTCATCTATGGTATAGTATAATGTTCGATTTCTCATGTTGTTTGTTTAATCTCTGGCTGAAATCGGAACATCTTTGCCCTTATACGGTTTTGAATTGAAGGAGAACAAGAATCGCGCGATACTTCGAAGAATTCATTGACGGTGCATCAAGTAATTTTCTGCACTTAATTAGATACAATTACTTAAACGTTTTTCAGTTCATAATTTGCGCTTTCAATTTCCAAATTTGTTGTTCCTCAATTTTTCCTTTTTTTTAATTAATAAAAATGGGTCGTGAGTATTCTGAAATTTATGGCGATTTTTATGGGTTTTTTGTTTGGATTTTCTGAATTTTTTCAGCCTAAGAGCAAGATTAGCCCTAGGTATTAAAGCTATACATGACATCAGCAAATCACTTTTAAATTGTCTTAAGACAAGACTTCACAAAATTTATGCATTTATGAAGCAATGTCTTAACAAATTCTTGAATGGAGTCTTGAAATTCAAGACCCAACTTAAGACTCATTTAATACTTTATACTGTATTTTTTTCTATATACGTATAATAAAGCACAACTTTTTTTTTGAAAAATATTATTGTTTAAAAATAATTTAGTTTAATTTTATTGAAAAAAAATGTAAAGTGTAAATTTAATTGTAATTGACTGTTGTATTTATTTTTTTTTAATAAAATTGTTTGTTGTATTTTTAATATAAATTATTCCATTATTTGCTATTTTTTGTTGTATTTATATTAATCTAAAGTATTCTATTATTTGCTATTATTTTCATCAACAAATTTAAATTATAAGAAAATGTAAATTTTATGGCTATGGTATTATGTATATATAATTCATGTAATTTCATTATTATTTATAATGTTGTTTCTAGTGGTTTGATATTTTTTTCAGCTATATAAGATATGTAACTTACTACACCATTGGAAATTGTACTATTAAAATATAATATATATAAAAAAGTGAAAATTACAATAATACGTATTTAAGAAATCTTAAATGAGTATGAGGAATAAAGATCTAAATTTAGTTTAATCTTAAGGAGTCTTAACATAATTATAAAATAATAAAAAGTTATTAAAATATGATGTGACATGGGAAAAAAATCTTAAGATAAGACAGGGCTAATCTTGCTCTAAGGTAAAGGTTTCATCAGTAATTGTTTAGTTTAGCTTAATTTCCCCTTTTAATTTTACCTAATTTTCAATAGATTCGCTATAACTCTGGGAACCGATTTAATAAAAATGTTTTGGGTTTTGTCAATTTCTCATTATTATATGCCTGTTCTGCCAATTTCGATTCTGTTCTGCTTAATTTTGTTGAAATTTCGTGGCTAAATCTATACTGCCTAATTCCTATACTTCCTAATTCCTACTGTATTTTTACCAATTTGATCTATACTGCCTAATTCCTACTGTATTTTTACCATTATAATACTTGCATTTATTTTTGCACCCATGGATTTCGAACACTACTCTCTGAAGTAAAGGCTGAACGTTGGTATTACACATGCAATTGAAAATTAATAATTCTTAAGTCTGTCTGAAAAATAAACTCAGAGTAACACAATAGATCTAGCCTAATATAGAGGGATAAATAGAACTTTTTTGGCCTATATGGTTGTCTTTGAGATGGAAAGAGTAGGGCAGTGTGTCTTATAGAAACCAAATCTAGAGGAGTGAAATTATTGAAATATATTAAAGTGAGCTATGTTGTGACCAAGCTTTTGTGTTTGTTTTGTCTTGCAGAGATCAAACGGTTCACCTTTACGTGGAATTGAGGAGAAGTTTTCATACGTAGTATTGAGACGAGGAAAAAGACCGCAGTGAGTATTTTATGCTCAAGCTTTACACTTGCAATTAAATTTAATTACGATATAGTGATATACTACTATAGTTATTTTTGCTCTACTCATTATAGATTTGTTTTTTAAGAAAACTTTGAAAAAGACGATTGGGTACAAGATAAAGTAGTCATTTTTATATGAAGCTTTGCTATTCTACGTTTTCCTATAACTTGCAAAGTGCATACCCAGTAACCATATCCATTTGAGGTGTCTGATATCTTGATCTGTGCCAAGACATCAGACACCTCAAATGGATATGGTTACTGGGTAACAATGGTCCTATATACCCTTGATCATATTGCCAAATTGTTGTTGTTTAGAAAATTTAGTTGCCTCTCGGTCAATCTTTTTGTCGATTGACTGATGTGTCTGTAAAGTTGACTCACCTTAAGGTTTAAGTTCTCTTGAACGACAAGTCTTTTCTAATATAACTAGGCCCCTGTGACACTGCTATGTTTTTCATTACTATTTGTAGGCTTTTTGTGCAATCAAATTGTTCAAATTGGGTTGGTTGTTGCTGTTAGTTACTACACACTTTGTGTCTGACCTGTAGCCATGAAGAGGTGCTATAATAGTGGAATGTATTGCAGACTGTTGTAAATCTTTTATTCACACAGTAAATGCATTAAAAATCAAGATAGGAAAAAGTCCAATCTGAGTTTTACATGTGGCTTTAAAATGGAGGATGTTATTTTGTTATGAAAATTTTAAACCCTAAACAAATGCTTTGATGCAGTTCCCTTATAATTACATCATAGCTTGCAATTCTTGGAAGCTTTCATTCCATTGGTCACATTAGTGGCCGATCTAGTAATGAAATTGAAATCTGTTGGGTAGGGTAGACCATATTATTGACAACATAGTGAATTAGGAAACCTAATTTATATGTTCTATACTGAGGTCTTTTACTTGCATTGTCATCAACATTCCAGGATTTCTAAGGACTTTTTCCTTGTGAATTAGACTGATGATTCTCTTTTTTCGAATACTTTATGCTTCTGATCCTTAACTGTATTTTGACTAAATGAACTAATTTGATTTTTTGACCAAATGAACTAAAAATACAAGAGAAAAGTTGTTAAGTGTCACAAAATGAGAATAAAAGCTAAGGGGATGGCGTTGATATAGAACCTAATGCCTCGTCAATCACCCATGATTCGAGACACAAAGAGTTGGCCAGTTTCATATCGAGGGATAAGGCTCAAAGCTGTCAGTCCAATACCGGGAAAACCATATTGTTTTTAAACACATAATAATACTTAAAGTTGTATGGCAGCTAATTAATGATAATGTTCCTATCCTCCTCAATAAATAAATATAGTATAAAATCATATTGTTTTTAAACACATAATAATACTTAATTATCCATAACGCCCAGCTTATTCTGTATTTCTGTTATTAAAAAGCCTTGAACGGCTGTAATGCGAAAGTGTAACCTCCTCTAGAAAAGAATTAGTAGCCTAGTAGGCATGGACTTACAATAGACCTCTCAGCAACCATATGATGTGGCAATCGCCTCAGTGCTCCATCAATATTGTTGCTTTCCTTGTATTGTTCCCGAATCTTTCTAGCAGCTTCCCTTTGTAAAATCTCAGTCAAGGAAGACTCAGGTTATTTACTATGTACTGTAAATGAAAGAAGTTCACAAGATAAGTCTAGTCAAATATAAAAAATTAATGCAAGGATATCTCCCTCCTTAGGATCAAGAATCATATTAATTGCAGCTCTTAGTCAAATATTTCATCTATTTTCTTTTCTAGATGGGTTAAAAGACATTAATAAGTGAAATTCAACCATGGACTCTTAGTTCTCCATCAGGATCCTTTCAACTAAAATGTGCTAACCAGTTGTGCAAACTATTTCTTTTCTGATAGAATTTTATGTATTAATTTTTTGTGTGTGCTCAGTGTTCTAACTTATTCTTGTATTATCTGATATCAGAGAGATCTCCAAAACGAGAAGCAAAAAAGTGTATATGCTAGTTCTGTTAATGAGAAGTTGCTGTATGAATGTTCAATTCTCCAAAAACGGCTTGAAGAATCAAGTGTAAACTTCCTGGTTGAAGAGGAAGACAAATTAGTTCTGGATACTTCACCATCAGATGCTATCGATCTTCTTACCACGTCTGATAATCGAATTGATCTTCTTCTGGCTGAGGTACAATGCCTTTTCATGTTTACTTCATTTTCCGTATTATCTTAATTAAGGTGATCGTTAACACCACCTTCCCTAGGGAACCATTGCTAATCTGGAAAAAATCATAAGCATGCATGGATTTGTTTAGCTTAGAGCAGTAGGATAAATTGTTGCTTTAATCGCTATTGGAAGAACCTATGGTGGTTGTGATATAATTTAAAGTCCCAAAATGCGTGTGCTGAGTTTTTTCCAAGTGATGATTATAATTTATTAGTGGATTGGAAGCCCTAGCACTTCAGAACAGATGAAAATTTATACATATACCCGGGTGCAAGATGCACTAAGGTTTTTTTTTTTTTTTGCTAATTTGATGATTCAAACCATCCTTTAATATAATCATCAAGTTAAGCAAAAGATACCTTGGGTGCACCGTGCTTTGTAAACCCTGGTGTATATAAGAACTTAACTAGTAAAATGAAAAGACCCTGTTCGCAAAAACAATCAAATTTTTCAGAAGTGGAATTTATTTCATGATTGTATAAACTAATGCAGTACGTGCTATTCCATATTTTGTATGGTTGTATATCCTCGTGTTATGTGCCAGTGAGCTAATATATGGATTCTCTACTATAAATCTGTAACCCTATACTTTTCCCTTTGCCTTCTATTGTCTCTACCTTCTAAGCCTTGCCTTCCCTGACTTTCGTGAGAAATAATGCAGAAGCACAGAAAAGCAGCAGAAATACCTGTAGACCAAAATAGTTAATGAATCCATGCTTTCCAAGGCATCAGCAGATGCTTTGATAGTGTCTTCAAAATCAACTGCCATACATTATCATGATTTATGCCAGTTTCAAAATGAGAATAAAAGCTAAGGATCAGAACTCTCAGAAGCGAGATTTATTAGTGGCTTGCTGAATGAGCTAGTCAAAGATTTATTTTGCCGTCCTTGTTTCTGTTATTGTTGGATATCATGTTATTCCAATTCTAATATGTTGCTATTTATTCATTGTTTTTATATCAATTTAGATATATTGATCTTTTTGCATAAATTATCTTGCAGTGTTATATATAGTACAAGATGACTTATCGAAGCAAGAGAGCAAGGGAAATACTTGCTGCCACAGCTAAGTCACAAGATCCAAAATCATCACAGTCACCAAATACAACTGCATCTAAGTTTCATGATCCACTATCATATGTAAGTGAATTTGCTTCCAAACCAACCAAAAAACAAGTTGTTCAGTCACCACTAGTTGAGGTTCTTAAGAATGATAAGTGGGGGCCATTTTTTCCACTTTATACAACTACAAAATGCACACAACCACACCTAGCAAACTAGGATCTATTTAGAAAAAACCTCCACCTATTGTACCACATTCAAATAAACTCAACTCCCTTAACAACCCTTTAGCTTCCTCTCCTACTTCTCACCCACCACTTCAGCATCCTCAACCTGGGAAGGGAGGTTCTTAGAACCTTGGTACTAGTGCTGTTGAAAACTTTGGCATCAACTCCTATTTCTCACCAACCACTTCAGCATCCTCAACCTGGAAGGGAGGTTCTCAGAACCTTGGTACTAGTGCTGTGAAAAACTTCGGCAGCAACTCCTATTTCTCACCAACCACTTCAGCATCCTCAACCTGGGAAGGGAGGTTCTAAGAAAACTTCAGCAGCAACTCCACAGTTTAATCAAACACATCAAAAAAGTGATGAAACTTCCAATGATATCTCGAAAAAAAACTAAGTCTCTACAACCAAAGTCACTTGCCGATTGGCCTGTAGACATAGATTTTTGATGATAAAGGAGGAGGTTTTGACCATAGGTAATCTTTTTACCTTAATTATTTTTTTTTACTTTATCATTGAGATTCTGTGTGTGGTTACATAAAATAGATGAGTATTAGTTGCATGGTGTTAGTTAAAAGCAAAATTAGTTCTTCAAGAGCCCTAAATCATGTTTTTCAATTAGTAAACTAATGGTTTTTTATTTTATTGTTTTTGTAGACGCCAATGGTAATACTACATTGGTGAGTGGTATAATTCTGCCAATTGACGTTTGGAGCAATAGTGACCTCAAGTACTATGTTGAATTCAATGATCTATGCCAACCGATTAGGAAAGGTGGACATATATTGGTTATATTCATTGGTATGATTGCAAAGATGGAGACTCATTGTCCACTTGGAGAAAAAAAATTGGCATGCAATCGACAACCATATAAAAGGAAGGATAGTTACGGATATGAGAGTAAGTACATTGAACACTAGCTTTGCATAAAATATTCTGATCAATTATTAGCTTTTTTCAAGTAAGACCAGTTACAAGTTACTTACAAATTTCATAATGTCTTAATAATTAGGACCACTTTGTGATTCCTAATGGTGTGGAATATGACAACCAAGCTCTCAAGCGTGCCAATAAATTCTGAAGACAGTTCAGATTCTCTTTTGAAAAAAAGAGCATTACAAGCCATATGAGAAAACAGTGGAAGAGATGTGTAATCAGGAACCACCGCATGGAATAAGCAGGAACAATTGGGTAAAGTTTGGTGAAGTACTGGGATTCAGAGAAAGCGAAAGTAAACAAAATATTCACTACCACTAATATATTAAGTTTTAATTAGTCTTGGTTGAATTATTTGACAAATACTAATTGGTTGAATATGAGTGCAGAATTTGTCTATAGCTGGAAAAAAGCACGAGCCTTCGTAAATCAGCTTCACAGATCTAGCTCTTATAGCTTTGGCAAACCAACAAGCTGATTATGTATGGATTAGTTATATATGTGGCCTTTTATTTAACTTAAAAGAGTGTTAGTCTCAAAAAAATATAAAATCAAAATAAATAACAATATAGATTTGTAGCATAAATAAGCTAATAAAGTACATATTAAATGAATATAATTCTTTCTCTTATTCATATACATTGTGTTATTTATGATGCATTCTCATTGACATTGTCGATTTCTCTTACAATGCTCTTTTTGTCATTATTGTTAATAGGAAGATGAACATGGAGAAAAAATGAGCTTATTATCTCTTTGGATAAAAGCTCATACGGGTAAGGACGGAAGCTTTCTTCCCGACACCGTCACTGCATATTTTGTGTATGATTCCTGACATAGTCACTGTAGAAATTATGAATTAATAAAGTTCAAGTCATTGCTCTTGTTGTTGGTTATGCTAGATGGTCTGCTAAATGTGTGGCTCTGTTTTAATCCCCGTGTTCATTACTTAAACTTGGTACAGGATGATGTAAACGCTAAGGTTGAAGAGTTGAGGATGTTGTATCCTAAAAAAGACACAACAAGAGCTCGAAGATGAAGCTTTTCACTATACCATGTAGGGGTGATAATGAGACTGAGCTATTCGTGAACTGTTCGAACTCGATTCGGTCAAAGCTCGGTTCGACGAGGCTCGACTCGAGTTCGAGTTCGGCTCGAAACCTTAACAAACTGAGCCGAGCAAGTTAAAGCTCGGCTC